>NC_092208.1:24873602-24891304 GCF_043381705.1 Parasteatoda tepidariorum | reverse complement strand
TATATATATATATAGATATATTTATATTTTAATGGTTGAGTGGAAAGATATGCAAGTGAATTATACATATGTATTATATTTGTATTATTTTTTTATTAAAAAAATGAAGAAAATTGAAAAAACTTTAAAAACTTTAAACTCGTCTTCATAAAAATTAAATAGCTGAATTGAGAGATTATTGGAAAAAAGCAAAAAATAATTAATCAACGCTATACAGAGATTTGTGCCAATATTTTCAGCATTCTTGTATATTATCATCCTCTATATTGCATCGATATTGCATTCTTGCAACCAAACGTAACAAAACCTAACATGAAGTTTTTTTTGCTTCGGAACCTTATATTTGCAATTTTTGCTACATGTATGTGTGATTAAGCTGAATGTATACAATAATTATCTCTGCCCAACTGCGTTGAAGTAGCAGACAAATTTGGATTTATGTGAGATAGTGCTGTCGATTCACTCCATAAATTTTTTTCTGCAGGGTGAACCAGCCCTGAGGGTGAACAGCGAAAATATTTATTTTTCAACAATTATTTTATAATATGCAATGTAGCTATATAAATATAATATAATGTAATATAAATGTAACTTTAATTGTAAACGCTTTTAATTACAATCATGGAAAAATATCATTTGAAACTGATATTAAGTAATAGTATTGGTATTTTCTGATTATTCGGGGAGATTTTAAAGTCGGAATTGGAGTTGAAGTCTTACCACAGACTCCAAAGCTCTGAATTTAATTGCATAGTAGGATCAAAAATGTAAGTTTTTTGGCCATCAGGGCACGATGTCATTGACTCGCAAGTAGCTAATTGTTAATTAAAAAAAAAAAAAAAAAAAAAATGAAGAGAAACTAGNCTTCGAAAAACGCAACGGCGGCTAAAATTGCTAGTGACTTCTGATGATCCAGATTTTCAATCGTTTTCCCATCTTTTTTCAAATGATTGTTTAAATTCCGATATTTTTAATACATCGTTATAATGACACGCGAACTTCGAATTATAGTTATAACTTCTTGTCACTCTCGTAAATCCTCATCGTTTCGATTCTTATTAAAAAAAAATTCTGTGATCTCCACATAATTTTTGGAATTTTGGGATAATATAATGACACCCGAAGTTGAAGTTTGAGTAATCACTCTTTGATACGCATGATTGACAGATATTCTGTCGTTAATCCATGTAGTTTTCTGATAGTTTGGATTTATGAAATATACCCACACCATTTTAAGTTACTTCACGTAGTTATTTGAGCTATTTTTCATTTTTTCTGCATTTTTACATGGTCATTCAAATTTCAATATTTTTAATACAATCCTATTTCGACCCCCAAATTTTGAATTTGAGTAATCACTTTTTGACGTTCTTTATTCGCGACTACTCCATCGATAATCCACATCATTTTCTGACCATTTCTCGGCTGTTATTTTTCGTTTTTACAGTCTTTCTCACATGGTTTTTCAAATAACGATATTTCTAATATGATGTTATTACGACACATTTATTTCAAATTTGACTAATTAGTTTTTGACGCTCTCAATTTCCTACTACGAGGGTTGCTATTTATATTTCTGGCCTTGGCAACAGTAAGTGTTGCTAGGCGACCGCAGACGATTTTAATCGAAAGTTTGATATTTTTAAACATAAATTCAGCAGACGATTTACCATTATAGCTTCATTTGTGTTGTTGACAGTAAATTGAAAAGTTCTTCTCTTTCAAAAAATGGAATTGAATCGTGAACATTTTCGTGCCATTATTTTTCATAACTTTCGACGTGGATTGTCAAGACAAGAGTGCTTCGATGAACTTAATTCTTTATTCAGCGATAAAGCGCCATCCTACAGCACTGTAAAAAATTGGTATAACGAATTTAATCGTGGTCGATGTTCGATCCAGGACGAATCCCGTGCAGGTCGTCCAAAATCCGTTGTTGTGCCAGAAAAGATCGATGCTGTGCGTGAACTGATAAAGCAAGATCGTCATGTGACATACCGTGAGATAGAGGCGTCTTTGGACATTAGTATGACTAGCATCAATAAAATATTGCATGAACATTTGAGCGTAAAAAAAATTTGTTCGCGTTGGATCCCGCATAATCTGACAAACGCTCAAAAAAAGGCTCGTGTCGATTGGTGCAAGGAAATGTTGGAAAAATACGTTCAAGGTACATCAAAGGCTGTGTATAACATCTACACAGGTGACGAATCATGGATCTATGCATATGAGCCGGAAACAAAACAGCAATCAACTGTATGGGTCTTCCAAGACGAGGCAAAACCAACAAAAGTTGTTCGAGGAAGAAGCACATCGAAACAAATGATTGCCTGTTTCTTCGGCATTAACGGTCATGTGGCAACAGTGGCGTTAGAGCAACGCAGGACGGTCAATTCTGAATGGTACACGACCATTTGTTTGCCAGAAGTCATCGGAGAAATTCGAAAAAAGCAGAAGAACAGGCGAATCATTCTTCATCATGACAATGCGAGCTCTCACACATCGACTCAAACAAAGGCATTTCTGACGGAGCGAAAGATCGAACTGATGGGTCATCCGCCGTACAGCCCTGATTTGGCACCCAATGACTTCTTCTTATTCCCACACATCAAAAATAAATTACGTGGACAACGATTTTCGACCCCCGAAGAAGCGGTTGATGCATTCAAAACGCATGTTTTGGAGTTACCTCAATCGGACTGGAAAAAGTGCTTTGAAAATTGGTTCAAACGCATGCAAAAGTGTATTGATCATCATGGAGAATATTTTGAAAAGCAATAAAACCAATTTCGAACCAATTTTGAAATAAAACCAATTTTTCATTATTAGGCCAGAAATATAAATAGCAGCCCTCGTATACCGTCTTAAATCAACGCCATTTTCTATTCTCAGCAGTTGTTTCAGCTCGGCAGTCTTAGCAGCAATTTAAATCTCGTTTTTAAATACGATATTACTTCTACCGAAGTATTCGGATTTACGCAATTGAGTATTTAAAATTTTATAGAAATATAAATATTTTTCAGCCCATCGTTTTATTGAAACAAGTCACAGAACAATGTATAAGCTAAATTCACATAAAATATTGCAATACCGCCTCAAATGCTTGTATAATCCTTGATTTTGCGAGTAGTATTTTTTTAGCACTAGCAAACTTAGCTACTGATATTGAAAAATGAAATCATGCCTTGATTGCCACGTGTACAGCACACAAACGCAAACGGACCACCTTAAATAACTTTTGATCTAATGATCGGATCTTCAGTTATTCAATTTTAATGATTCGAAGGAGTGACCTCAAATGTGATAATTAATTAAGGCAGACGATGTTTTAAGTTACAAAAATCAGACACAAAAACGTAATTTTTCTTAATAAGCATAAGCAACTTCTTTTACGAATTTAGATTTCTGACCCCCACTATTATTAGCCGCTATCTGGAAAATGTGGTCTCAATAGCTGGGTCAGGAGAGCGATCCCAAGTTTGGACCCCTCTCGAGAAATTTCAAAACGAATCGAGAACCTTTTACACACAATTATAATATTTATTTATCCAAAGATAATTCTATGTAAGAAAATAACATTTATAATTTTATTAAAAATTAGTCGAAAAAATTTTGAACTCTAAGGTATACAATTTTTTACATAATTTTAAATAAAATAATGTTACATGGCAAATTAAAAAATTTGAATGAAATTGGTCAAATAGTTCCTGAGAAATCAAATTTTTAAGATACAACTGTTTAAAATTCGATTTCTCAGTAACTATTTTACCGATTTAACTCAAATTTTGTAATATACCGTGTAAAATTATATTGTTTAAAACAATGTAAACCTTACAATTCAAAATTTTTTCGACTAATATTAAATTAAATAATAAAAAATGGGACAATATTTAATCAAAGTTGCTTTTTGCATAGAATTATCTTTAAAAAAATTAATTTTATTATTTTGAGCAAAAAGTTATCAATTCGCTTTTATATTTCTCTCGATATAGTGAAATACGCAAAAAGTAAAATTAACATTAAGGGGTCCAAATCTCTCTCCTGTCCGAATTATGGGGACCATATTTCCCAGACTGCGCTACCCTTATATTTTGGAGGCCAAAATCCATATTCGTCAAAAAAATTTTTTTGTTGTTTATTCAGAGAAAGTAAATTTTTATGCCTGATTTCGTAACTTTAGATATCGTCTGCACTTATTAATTAGCATATTTAAGGTCAACTCTTCGAGCCATTAATATTGAGTTTAGTATCCTAGAATTCGATCATTAGTTCAAAAGTTATTTTAGGAGACTCCATTTTTTTTAATTTTTTGTACCTACAATCTCCTTTAATGGTTGTCATAACTCTCTTAATATCTTTCAAAGCATTGGATTTTAAAGAATCATAGGCCAGAATTATAATTTTTATACGCAGTAAAGTAAATGTTATTCGACTTTTACGAAACGACCTTAAAATATCGTTAACTTAATTATAATATTTGGCTTAAAAGTTCGAACTATCCTTAAAGAAATTTTTTTATCAAACAGTTATTAATTGTTCCTGAGGCCATGGTGGCTATTTTGGCTTTTAGCAACAATTTAACAACTAGAACTTCTCTTTCGTTAAAAGTACAGCAAATTACGGTCTTTAATAATTAATAGGGAGTGGCATTTCCTTCAGTCTAAGTACCTTTAAATTCCTTCGAGAGCAGAGTTACCTTCTTAAAAGTCTTGTCCAAACCACTTAATAACAGAACACGCCACTTAAATTCCCTTCAGTGTCGAACGTAATAGAATAAAGAATGTCCTATAAACTTTCGCGACTTTTAAATAGCTGGAAGTGTACACACAACCCGCGCTTTATTCCTTAAAACTTTGCTGTTTTAGTTGGTCGTCGGAGAAATTGTGAAAAATTATCTACTTGGTCTATTTATCTATTTATGAAGTATAATTACTTGGATGCAATTATAATCTCTAGTTTTAATATATTTTAAAATATATTCAAATTGTTAAGTTATTTTGTAGTAGTTGAACTGTTGATGCGCAATTCTTTGAGCTGATGTTTTAAAATTCAGTTTATTAATTTAAACTATTTTACTATATGTTATCATAAATTGCTTTCATGTATTTCAATCCCCAGTTTTGATGTATTTCAAACCTTTGAAATATTCATTTAAATGATTTTATAGTAGTATGGTGGAATGTAATCTTTTGAGATGATATGTTAAAATTTATTTCATTAATTTTATAATTTTATATTTATACATTTATACATTATATTATTTTATATTTATACATTTATATATTATATTATTATATTATTTTATATTCATACATTTATATAGTATATTATTTCATATTTTTGCATTGCTATTTAGATAGTCAATTTATAAATTTAAACATTGTTATTATACGCTAGCATAAATCACATTGATGTAATTTTTATTTCCAGTTTTAATGTATTTTAAAACTTTAACTAAACTCAGTGGCGCGACAGCCCATAGAGGGCCAAGGCCTACTGTGCCCATCTCAGTTTTCTTGACCTTGGGCTCTGGTGTGCAGGAGCAGATGTTCCGGTCAGGTGGTCAGCCGAGCGCGGAACCCCCAGTGTTTAGTTCCCAAGCATGCTTGGTACTCATTTATCGACCCACTGAAGGGATGAAAGGCTGATTTAAAAACTTCAAAATGTATTCAAATTGTTAAGTGATTTGATAGTAGTTAAACTGTTGATAAGCTATTCCTTGAGCTAATTTGTTAAAATTCACTTTATTAATTTATGCGTTGTTATTTGCATTGTACTTTAATTAATTTAAGAATTATTATTTTCATCGTCGGTTTACTAATTTATACATTGAATTAGAATTTATTCATTATTTTTGAGATTTATGCAATATATTTATATAATCGATTTATATTATATATTAATATTATATAGTTATATTATATAGTTAAGTTATATATTTATTTATTATATTAGAATTGCATTATATTTGCGGTAAATTCATTTTTATCGAAAAATGTTACGAAACAATAAATCTGATATGCCGTAATATTTAAAGTAATAATTACCGTAAAATAACTGAACAATTCTAATTAAATAAATATTACTGTAAAAATTACTGCATAATGTTTTACTGTAAAAAAGGAATTTTACGGATGATGCACCCAAAATGATGGTACTTTATATCGTAATTTTAACCGGAATTTTTTACGGTGTTGTTCAGTGTTTGGGATCATCGGAAATTGTTTCATAATTTTAATGATTTTTATTTACATATAAAATGTTTAATATTTTATATATCGGAAACAAAAGTATGATTCTTTGAGCTAGTAAGTCTATAAATGTTATAAAATTAAAGCTTTCCTTAAAGTTTAAGAAAATCAAACTCAGACTGTTTTGATTTTTCTTCGTACATCCTTAATACATCCTTAACATAAATAATCCTTAATATATCATTTGAAACATTTGTCAGAGATAATAAGAAATTTTATACATCCGTTGTTGATTTTGACTAAATCAACACATTTCGATCAATCCATTTACAAAATATGACCTTTGGAACAGAAATGTATATAAATTTTGTTACAATTCTTATCAAATCTTTCCTCAGATAAATGAAATACAGTGTCTTATCAATCAAAAATAAATAAATGCAATAAGAGTCAGTGATCTTTTGGGAAGTTTCAAATAAAAAGAACATAAATCTTTATGCTTACATATTCTTCTAATAAATAAAATGGCGTGAATGATTTTGAACTACATGCCCATGCCGTGATAGCAAAAACATCTACTGTCAGAAACAACTAAACTGTAAAAAATTTCGAATCAATTTACGGTAAATATTACCAGCAATTAAGGTGCCAGTACTTTTCGTATTTCAGTACGTTTCGTAGTACATTCATCATCAAATTTCAGAAGAAATTAATTGCAAAATCCTGATAGGGAACCGATGCTATTTTGCATATCAGCATCTGTTGCAAAATAAATTGATCCTGAGATTAATTAAACTAAAAATTTACATACTAATCATCCGTCTCGTTATGGCATATGGCTGCGAGACTTAGACTTTGATACAAAAAAATATAAATAATTTACTAATTTTCGAATGATATATACTTAAATAAAATTTATGGTCCAATACAGCTAACTAATAATTATTGAAGAATAAGAACTAATGATGAATTGGAAGCTCTTATCCAGCATGCAAACATTGTAAAATTCATAAAAGTGCGGAGACTTTCATGGCCTGGTCACATTGAGAGATCACCTGACAACCGATTGGTTAAGATGTTGCCTATGCGCAATAGGCCAAGAGGCAGACCAAAGAAAAAGTGGATGGACGATGTCTTGAATGATTTAAAAACTTTAAAGATCTCCAATTGAAAGATCAAGGTCAGGGACCGAGCTGTCTAGAGAAGCATTGTGTGTCAGGATAAGGCAATAAAGAAGAAAGAAACGAATTTCGTAATTGTGTTACACACATTTTTCAAATCGCTTAAAAATTTTTCCAGATGCAGTGAGAAACTCAAAAAGTAAAATTAACATTTAAGGTTTCAAACTTTGAACAGCTCTCTTGACCAAAGTATGAGGGTCATATTTCCCAGATTGTAGCTACTTCCTTTATTTTGAGAGTAAGGAGTCCAAATTTGCCGAAATTTAAGGTGTGTTTATTCAGTGAAAGTACGCTTTTGTGTCTGATTTCGTAACTTAAATGATTGTTTGAATTAACTAATTACCATATTTGAGATCACCCCGTCCAGCCATTAACCCTCTCTGTGTCGGATTTTTTTTCTCGAATTTCCGAACCAAAAAAGGATTTTATTTATTGCTGAAAATTAATATATGCTCAATTCTAAATTCGAACATGCAAGATGTTTTTGTCAGCAAGCAGTTTTTTGCTTGACCTATTGGTGGTGAAATATGTGATGCCTATCCACTGAAATATGTGATGCCTAACCCTGCAATGCAATCAAGTTTTATTTTTTTTAAAAATACACTGTGATAACATTATCTTAATCGTCTTAAGGTGTTTGAGATAAATATCTGTATAAAATAAGTATTAAAATTAGTTGAAAAATTACAAATTATATTTTGCTTATTTCGCCATGAAAATTACAGAAATTACGAAATGATTTTGATTTCAATTCAAGGCAGGAAATCTCATTGCAAAAGTTGTGAAGAAAGTGGGACTAGTTGCGCCATCTCATAGCAATATTCAGAAATCGAAAAATAATTGCAGGATTTAAAAATTGTTTTCCTGTTAAATATTGTCTCAATTGAGGATGAAATGGTAGGGGGTATGTTGGGTTGGTATGAGAAATATGAATGATGATGACCAGGCTATAATTTTAATTCTAACTCTAATCTTTTGTGCAGTTGTAGATTAGCGTGTTGGCAGGCACGATCTGCTGGCTAAGTTAGGCAGTTTTCCTTTGCTTTTTTGCATCATTTAACGCAGTTGACTGGTGTATATTTCTGCTGAGTCAATCTCAACTGTGATATTTCTTTTTATTATTATTGATCTTTGATTCTAGATGACTATGTGAATTATTAGTGAGGCTGAAGCTAACAATACACAACTTGAAATGCAAATTCGATACAGTCTTCTGTGTAGTAACAACTGAGCCAATCTTCTGTGCAGTGGGCTTCAACGTCATAAAGTCACCCAAGAACTCGTATTTTATAATAGTTCTCTGAGAAAAAAACGCATGATCATAAATACCAGAATATGATGAAATTTATCGAGTTTCTGACTCCATTATTGTAACACCAAAAAGCTCAGTAGGGTTTACCAAAGCGCTTTGCTAATGATTCAGGAAAAATTATGAATAAAAAGGATTTTAAAATATGCAATAAAATTAGGGAAATGGTAATTTTAACCTGATGCCTTTAAATATGGCATAAAAATAATTTATTTGTTAAATTTACCTTTCAGTTTTATATTTTTAACTACAATTTTGAAAGTCAGAATTTCTGACAAATCGTTATGAATGGTTGGTTTAATGGATGGTTTAAATACCTAATGAATGATTTAAGTACCGTATATTTTGATTTTATTAACCAGAATTATGGATATTTTTCATTAGAAATGTTTTTATTTTATTTTTACCTTACTGTACTATAATTTTACCAGAATTTTTTTCTTTATGTTAGAATTTTCTGCTACTCCGTTTTTAACAAAATTAATTTTGCAAATAATATTTTTTTTAAAACATGTAAGATGTGTAATTAAAACAAATAAAAAAAAGTCAATGGTAAAAAATTAAGCTACTGTCGAATAATAAGCTGTTAAATTCGACAACATTACTAACCACAAATTTTATCCTTGAATAGATAAATATATACTTCATTAATATTTAATTCTTAATATTAAACATCAAAAATTAATCTTAAAAAATATTTAATTATTTAATCTTAAAAATGTAGACATTTTTCGCAATTAGGTCTCTGTCTTTAATAAAACATCCCCTTAAATAAACAGAATAATGTTTACCTAGATTAATTATCATCTCTCCCCCAGTGTAGATCTAATTAACACTACATTAAGATACAGTAATTAAAAAAAAAAAACTTTTATTTAAACTTGAATAAAATTTGTTCCATTTACGCTTCTAAAATGAAACCAAAACATGACTTTTAAGTTCTAATTAATTAACTCCATAAAGATTAATTATCATCGTAAATCAACTCTTCTAAATTCTGTATTTGTGAACTAAAAAATATTCTTTTCTGAAAATGATTTGATTTTCGTAAATTGCGAATCCAATTGATTAATGCATATTTTCCTTAACAAGATTACTCCTCTTTTAGAATTTTTGATAATGAGTTTAAATAACAATCTTCGAGGGAATTTTTACGTTTTGTGGAAAACATTTACTCACGAGATTAAATCTACCAAACAATATGAGGCTCTTTAAGCAAACATAGTTTGAACCTAAACCATAGGGAAAAAAAGATCAATTTAAAGATAACAAGGAACTGTGTATAAACAAGATTATAACAAAGTTCTTTAACAATAACCTTTACACACCCTGTATTTTCAGGCTTTAATTGAAAATGTTCTCGATTATCAGGAGCGGAAAATGTATTTTAAGAAATTCTAGTTGCTTTATTTGGAACAAAGGTTTCCGTATAGCTAATGAAGTTCCTATGGTTAAATTAAATAAGAAATTATGTTTTTTTTTTTTATTTCCCTTTAGCAGAATTCGTATAAGAACTGAGTTAATATCCCAGAGGGGAAATCTTAACGTGAATAGGGATTTATGAGGGAAAAAATTAGATTTTATTACAATTTATAAGCTTTCTAAAACTGACGAAAAACATAAGAAGTTGAGATTATGCGATAATTTGAATTACCTGAAGGGGTAGAAATAAAAAAAAGTAATTATTTTTGAAGATAAATGTCGTGAAAATGTTTGATATGACACAAGTGTGCACTACTAAAAAATACCTAATTAATTTAATTTTGTTTGCACTGTTAATTGCTTTGGAATTTGGAAAAGACTTATTTTTTTTTGTTATTTTAATACTAATGCACTGTAAAAATCAAATTAACTATTTTAATTTGTGCCACTCAGTTCCTTTTTTATTTTATTTCAAAACTTGGTAATTTCTATTTATTTGTATCAAGTGCGAACTTTAAACAGATCTTTAAAAAAAGCTTAATTAAAGTTTTTCATCATTAAGTAAAGTAGAAAAATTTAAAGTTTAACTTAAACTTCAACTTTTGCTAAAGAATACATTTTATTAACATTTCATATTTACAGCGTTTTATTTTAATTTTAATACATTTTATCTGAACTTCTTTAGTTGCTAATAACTATTTCTTGACTTGCTACTTAATTTATTTCAAAACATGCAAATTTTATACGATGAAAGAGAAATATTGAGCGCAAAATTACTTTGTTACAGTTTTTTTTTTTGGAACTGAGAGTAATGTAATTATGCAATAAAACTTTCGAGTAGTTTAATACTAAGTAATTTTATTACAATTTTTGCCTTTTTTCAAGTTTTTTTTCTTTAAGTTAAAATGATCATTCATAATTAATGAAGTTATACTTCTTATGCGACTTCCAACAAGGTTGCGTTAAACGTTTAACGCTACATTTTTATTGGCCGGGAAATCACGTGGTAGGATCCAGTTTTCCCTCATTCATTTCCATATTGTTTTGGTTCTCACTAGCATAAAAATAATAAAAGTCATAAAAGTATTGTTTTTCTATAAATATTTTTTTAGTTTGATTTGATACACATATAATTTAATAGGATAGTATTTTTTATTTTCAAATTTAGTGGATAACAATTGTAAAAAATGAGTGAAAACAATCCCATGGACAATGCGACGAATTTAAGGTAATGTCAAGGTACGTCTCTTGTGAATATCAATTGATTGCTAGGTTTTCCCTTTTGAAATTACATTATGACGCATTCACATAAATTATTAATACAAATACATTTTCCATGGCTAGACGATGAGTCAACCACAAGCACTACCACTGGTTCAAGAGGTCCACGAGGGAAAAATGCACAATATTACCGTTATTACAGAGCACGGAAGCGAGCGGAGCATGAAAAAGAGTCGTTGAATAGAACTAGTTATCCTTCTACGACTGCTGATTCTTCTACAATTAACGTGGCAAGTTTAACTTCTTCCGCGTGGAGGGACTCCACGCACTATTTTTTTTCTTCGTTTTTTTATTTAAATAAATTATAACTATATAGTTCTCATATATTTACATAGTTGAAAATTTTAAATAAATCTAAGAAAACTCTATTAAAACTACTTAGTATTGCAACAATAATATTGAAAAGTATAAGCAGCTTATAAATTTTTCAATATATTGACATTTTATAAGAAAAACTTTTTAAAGAATTGTTTAAAATAGCACCTTAATATAGCACTTTGACAATGTATATTTTCCAACGATATATATATGGGCGAATCTCAGGAATCATTAACCTATATGTCTTCAAGCGTTTCTTATAAATATATAACATAATAAGCGAAAATTAATTCTAATAAAATTACAGGAATAACTATGCATAACTAACTTTAAGATACGTGCAGTTTTGATAGCGAGTACTTTGCTTTTGGCTTTCATTTCTTACTTCAATCCTACACTTGACAACTTTTCATGAGTGTCGCTTAGAGTGTTTAATATACTTTTTTTTTCAATATGTATTCTGTTTAAGAAAACTGAAAATCACTAAAATTATAATTTAGTAGCTCAGCTGTACTATCATATTTTCTTGAATGATATTTTTCGTGAATATTGACGTTTGCAAACACTTCAAGTTCGTCGCCAAATTTTGGCACGTCAAACCGTAACCAGCGAAAATTGCAAAAAAAAGGTATACAATCCGATTCTGCGAGTTTTATGTTAGTGATATTCCAAAAGCTTATTTAAAGTAGAACAAACTTGTATCATTATTATAGAGACATATTTTTATTTGCTGTAATTATAAATTAATCGAATTTATCACAAACTGTCATTCGATTCGGTAACAGTAACGATATCAAGACCGTAACCAGACGCAGATCTAAAAAGTAAATGTTAAAATCAATCAAAATTTTAATCACACGTTTGTCATTGCTTAATTTATTTACTGTGTTGTGCGCATCGCATTGCGTTGCATCTGAGTAAAGTTTTCGATCTATTCCCTAGGTTGTCCAGACCGTAACCCTTTAAAACCGTAACCTCAGGATTAATTAATTGAATTTAACATATCAGAAATTAGTTTTTTCCCTATGTTTTACTAATTGAAGATATTTTTTGACTGAAAATAATTAAAGTAAGGCTTTTTATACATTTTATAATAATTTAACTTATTATTAAATTTTTCAATTTATTTATGATACTAATAATTTTTGATGAAAAATAAAGGGTAAATACGGAAAATTCAAACATTTTATTTTTTTGTTTATACTTATAAGGGCATCAAAATTTTCGATGTTCACGATTATTTTCTGATATTTCATACATTTTCAAACAATTCTGGAGGTGTAAAAATAGTGTGCCTACTATTTTTTATTATTTTTTTTATTATCATAAGTTAAAGGTTCTAGAGATATGCCCATATATATATATATANAGAATATATTAATTTTCACTTAAATACAAACATTTATGTATCAAATTGAAGGTAATTTAATGTGAAATTTAATAACAAAAACAAAATTAAAATATCTGTATTACAAAAAAAGTTATGCTCATTTTAGTAGAAGAAACAAACACAAATCGTTTTGAATAAGGACGTGTTTTGTAATAAAAGCGTCCTAGCCAATCACAAACACTGTTCTTAGGACCAATCAAATGTCTGTAACTATAGTTTAGGTTATTTGGATGGTAAAAGAGTTATTGTTGTGCAAATATTTTGCGGAATGATGCATACTAGTACAATTAAATAGAGTATTGCTGTTTCTGAATATTTAAAGTCCTTTTTTTTAATTAAACTAATTTTAAACAATGTCATCAACAAGAAGAACTAATTGGACATCTACAAAAGAAGCCGAATTGTCATATTGAGAGAAAATGGTCTCTCTTATGCTGAAATTGCAAGACAAGTTGGTGGTTCAGCAACTTGTTCTGGTGTACGAAAGTTCTGTTTACGTTATGAAAAAACGAAATCAGTGGAAAATAAAGCCAAATCAGGCCGAAAAAAATGCACAAGTGCTACTGCCGATAGAAAAATTAAACGGCTATGCCTTCAAAATAGAAAAATTTCATCAGATGCCATTAGATGTGAAATGAATGCAGCGGGTATTGCAGTAAGTTCAAGAACAATAAGAAGAAGGTTATTAGGATTTGGAATACAAGCTAGAATTCCAAGGAAAAAACCATATTTAAATCATACATTATTGATAACGAACTGTTTTATCAGTATTATATTAACAATTATAATGTTATATAAATATTTTTTGTATTGATAAGTAAACGGTAAGCAAAATCTCTTATATTGGTAATGGTACTGTGTTTTCTTTTTAATAAATTAAAGATTGTTTACTAGAATTATGCATTAATAATGTAATGATTGGACCAATACCCTGCACTGTTAAAAACTTTGTTTTATCAGCATTTTGTGATAATAAAACAGATTGTTGTATTAATTGTTGGGGGTAATTTTTTTGTAACGGCAACGATAATTAGTATACAATTACTTCAGTATTTTGCAATGATAGCAAAAATTTTCCACAAATATTTTACAATGATAATGAAATAATTAGGTCATATCTTATATTCCAACCTCAATATTTTGTGTTGATAAAAATAATGTTCCATCAATATTTTGTATTAATAGTGTTTAGAACATGTCCTGGATCGATAATAAATCTGTTTTATCAATACTTTGTACTGATAATAATAAATTTTTATCGACATATTGTATTAATAGCGTTTAATATCTATATTATTATATTGATGAAACCAATCCATTTATATTTTATTATAGTTATTATGGAAATCGATAAGTAATTTTTTTTATTTTTGATGACGAAACTGTTAGGTTAACAAATTATAACGATAGCGATATTGTTTATCATTGTTTTGATTTAATAAAAAATATAGTTTTTATTGCCAATGATAATGATACAGTTTTCTCAATATTTTTAACTCATAATGGTACTCATCAATATATGGCTCAATAATAGAACAAGCTAAGGAATATTTTTGAAAAAATGGTGGTAGTATTTATTTAACTGTAGTAAAACTTCAATAAAAAGACTAAAGAAACGATAAAAAATTTTCCAAAAAAAGGAATTAGAGAAATTTTTAATTTGTTAGGGGTTGCCCAACTTCAATACAAATTGGATGCTTAACACCTGTTTTAAAATAAAATTACAAACAGATGATGAATTTATTTTAGTCTTACAAACTCTGTAATATTGGGTGATTTTCCTCTCCAACTCGAATTTCAGAAATATGATTTTTTTTAAATTCGATTTCTCAGGAACTATTCGACCGATTTCTCTCAAATCGAAGATTTTTGATAAAGAGTGAATGTAATTTTTAACCAGGTAGTTCGATATCATTTCCTTTTTCTATTTAATTTTTCTTTTCATCTTCTCTTACAAATAAAGTATATGAGTTTGAATCTTATCTCCGTAATGCATGTCTTAAAGCAAATTCAACATTTTTAAGAAAGTAGAACTTTCAAATACTTTCCATTTAGACTAAGATCAGGGAAGTTGTATAAACAGAGATATTTTCATCTCCCTTATAATCTCGAAACCACTTAAATATTCATAAATAAAATAAAGAATTCTTAGCGAAACATTTCGTCTTAAGAGTCCACATCACCTTCATTTGTTATTCTTCATACTCATGAAGCATTTCGAAAAAAGCGTACGAAATGCTTTAGTCAATAGAATATTCCTAACAAAGGGAATTATGAAAGTGGAATCCAGACGTAAGATTCTTTAATAATTTACATAAAATTTAGACAGCAAAAATCAGCAGAATTGAAAACGGTATTGGAAGCTTTTTTTTTTTTTAAATATATTTTTCTTGTTACTTTAAAATAAGAAGTAAAAAATGCACGTCCAGAATTATTGATTACTGTAAAAGTTTTTTTTTCCTGGCTGTTTCATGAATTCAATCCATTTCCATTAAAAATTAAGATTATTGAATTAAGTGGAATATTTTTTTTAAAAATTTTAATGCAAGTTTTGTAGATTGTGGAATGAATTCCTTTTAAAAAGAAATAGGTTTATGCTTTAAAATATTTTTATAAAAAAAAAATATGAAATTATTTTTAAGAAATAGTAACAGCTATGAAATATTTCTTATGAAGCAAATTTTTTGAAATAATTTTTCATATTTTTGTGGAATATTTATAAAATAGAAAAGATTTTTTTTTAATTTTTATGAATTAACAGTGAACTAAATAAAAAATTAAAAATTGATATATTTTTACTATTTAAATTTTTTTTTGATGCAATGAAGTTAATGAATTATTTGCTTCGTTTAAAGTTTTCTATGAAACGTAATTCGTTATATAAATTCGTTAACAAATTGTTTTAAAAAATTACCATCCTTTCTTAATTCCTGTCACCCGTTTTTAGGTAAGTATTTATTCTTCCTTTTCGAAATTTGAGGAAAATAAAAAGTTTTAACATTTTTTGTCACATATTAATATAGACAAGCAAAGCAGTTTTTGAAATCTGGCAAGTCACTATGGAGGAAGGTGGCTTTATAAAAACCACAAACCTGTTGAATTGCTCCAAGAAATGAAGAGGAGTTGAATTATGTTTATTAGAATTATGTTTAGAATCATTGATCAAACAGGTTTTTATTTTGTGTACAGCTCTTTACTATATTCTGGCCATCACGAGGTGAACTTTTATCAATGTTGCTATCAGTGAGGTCAAGAGCAGTTTGCCAGACAGTTGTAAGTTGGCAGAGTTCGATGGAGTTTTTGTTTTTCTTCGTTTAAACTTTAATTAGCGACCCCCAATGTGTTAACTTTTTGTTATTAGTTGTGATAAAAATTCTAAAAATATATATTCAAGGCATTCATTGCGACTGGCATACACGTTTAAAGATGCCAGGCGTTTCACGCACACGTGAAGCAGCTTCGGATATTCGAGCAACGAGATCCTCATCAGTCATCTAATCATTAACAAGATTCTTCATATGTCCCCATAGAGAGATATCGAGGCTCGATAAGTCGGGAGATCGGAGTGGCCAAGGGAATGGACCACCACGCCCAATCCATCGCTCCCCAAACGTGGCATTCAGGTGAGCACATCAGAACTGTTGAAACCACACGCGGTTACTTAGGCGATTGGAACATCCTTCAATAGTTCTGAACAACACCTGTTTCAGAAAAATAAGATAACATTCGCTATTAAGTAACATCAGTAGCAATCAGGGCCAATCCAAAAGTCGTTGACAATACCAACCCACGCATTCATCACAGAATCGTTGTTGATATGCATGTGGACGCGTTGCATGTGGATTCTCGGTTGCCCACACATGGGAATTGCGCGTATTAAAGACGCACTCGCGTGTAAATGTCGCCTCACCTGTAAATAGCACATAAGTTATGAAGTACGGCTGTAGCTCACTTTGTTATGCCATCCTCTGGCAGAAGTTCAGCCGGAGAGGATTGTCTGCTGGATTCATAGCTTGTACTCACTGAAAATGGAAGGGGTGCAAGCGATTTTCGTTTGACACTCTACAAACCGTCTGTTGACTCACACCTACGTGATAAGCAACAGCTCTTGCACTTTACTCTGGGCTATCAGTCACAACGTTCAAGATGCTTTCTTCCTGGCTTGTGCTGCGTACAGCTTTTCGTCGACGAGCTTCGCGTCTGGTGACGTGGAACGAACCTGTTTCACGAAGTTGACGATGTAACCGTTGAAAAATTCTGTGATCCGGCATTCGTCGATCAGGAAACCTGCTCGTGATACATTCGCAGTGCAGCTCTGTCGTTAACATTTGTACGGCCGTACATGTAATGCATGTCTACTTTTTCGCCATACGTAAAGTCTCCCATCGTAGACGTCAGCACAATTGCGAATGACGCTTTACCATACTAAGATGCGTCATGTTGAATTGCAACTAAACATCTACTGCCATCTACCAGCAACGCAACCAACCGATAACTCAATTTCTCTTTTCCTTAATTTATCCTGGTTACGCCTCATTTGTATCACGAATTCCGAATCACCCTGTATATATATATATATATATAGGGCACTTTACCTCATTTCTGAAGGC
>NC_092208.1:24851676-24872757 GCF_043381705.1 Parasteatoda tepidariorum | reverse complement strand
TATATATATATATATAACAGACAAATTTCGGCTCTAATAATTGGAATGACAGTATGCGGCATTATAGCGCACCCTTTATGTTTAAAAATTTCTACCACCAAATTTCTACAAATTTATGTTCAAATTTTTACGTTTCTATAGCTAAATTTTATGTTTAAAAGTTCTTCTTAGGTTATAAAGGATCAAAAATTTATCTAAATAATTATTTCTTTACTAGATTTTAATTTCTGAAAAAGTATGAAATCATTCCAATTAAACACTTAACGTATACCACGCAACGTTAAGTATTTAATTAGAACGACGTAACGCATATAACGTAACTATTCAACGCTACTTAAATTATCACTTAAGGCAACCAATGAAAATGATGCTAAAAATTAAAATTTATCCTTTACTTAATAATTAAGAAAAAGTGATAAATAAATAATAATTAATAATAATAAATAATAATTAATAATTAATTTCCTTTTTGTAATAATTAAGTGAATTTTTTAGAAAAAAAATATTTTATCGCATTTATGCGTATGAAAAATTTCTATGCTCATTTATGCGTATGTTATGAAAAATAACTTCTGAGGCACGAGCTTTAAGCAATGACAGAAAAATGCTACTTTTATTTACTTCTAAGCTTCATATCTCTAAGAAGAAATATTATTTTCTGCCATTGTTGAAACCTCTGGTCTTAAAATTTATTTTTTATGCAAACTTATATCCATTGATCTGCCACCCGTGATGAATCTGCAAGTTATGTATGATTTTTAATTCTAGTTCATTAATATAAAAAAAATATTTTTATAAAAGAGTAATTCTTTAATAATTTACGTCTTAACTATAAGTATTAAGAAATGTTTTTAAAATATTAATGATAATCTGATTAGTATGAAAAACTATTATTATGAAAATACATTTATTGATAAATAATTATTTTCTTTCGTTTAATAGTTTTTTTCGTATATCTGGTACTTAAGAAATTAACATTTAACTGATATTATTTCATTTAAGATTAAAAAAAATTTAGTTAGTAATTCAAAACTAATCAAACTTAATACTTGGTAATAAAGTAAAGCTTAAATGATCAAATTTACTTACACGACTTAGAAAATTAATTTAAGTGATCTCATTTGAACCTACTAATTTCTCCTAATTTAAAACCCGTCAGAAAATTAAAATAAATCTCTTTATTGATAATTAATTATTCACAGACACGGACTTCACTAATTAACCGGCGAATACTAATAAGCTTTCTAGCAAACTATTCAATGCTATTTAAACTATTAAAATGAAGCTTGTAAAGAAGCTACTGATAGTTTTCGTTCTATAACTGGTAACAAGAAATGAAATGTTTATTAGCTTTTTAGTTAGGGATTTATTTTCGCAGCTACTTCTTAGTAGAAAGAAATAGTTTAGAGGCCACGTAGCTAGTTTTTTGGGATTAATGAGACTAAATCCGCAATATAGTTAAGAGGTTACAAAACACCTAGAGCAGAAGAAAGTTTATTAAATTAGATTTTGGTGTATTGGAAAGAAGTAAAGAATATAATATATGTTTGTAATACACTGGTGGACAAAATTAGGAGATGGAAGACATTTTCCCAAATATCTCAAGAAATACTGAATATAAATAAATGAAATTTGGTATGAATATAGCTTATTACATGATAATAAAGTCTGCAAAACAAAAATGAAAGTGCCATTCACTGGCAAGACCTATTGCCAATAAATCCAATGTAGTCTGAACTTAAGGATAAAAGATGACAATAAAAGTGAGGCTTGTACAGTGTGTGTTGCCTCTAGTATGGTGTATGGTCACCCCTGACAGACAGACAGCATGCACAACGAGTATGCATGCTGTTAATAAGGGAGTTAAGGAGGACTTGTGGAAGACCCTCCCATTCTTCCACCAGAGCAATTTTTAACTCCAGAATGGTTCTGGGGGGAGGTTGGCGCATCGCAATAGCTCTCCCAAGAGCATCCCAAGCATGTTCAATAGGATTCAGGTCAGGGGATTTGGCTGGCCAATCCATTCGTTGAATATCCTCGCTTTCCAGACACTCATCGACCATGAGAGCCCTATGTTGTCGTCCATAAAAAGGAACTCAGGGCCAACAGCGCCCCTGAAAAGACGCACATAGGGCTCTAGGACCTCCCGCCTGTACCTCTGGGCATTCACGGAACCATTGTCAAACACATGGAGCGGTGTGCGGGTATCTTGCATGTGAGGAATGAATGTGCGAAAATGCTTTCCATCTCTTAATTTTGTCCACTAGTGTACATTTGGATCATAACTCGAATAATCCTATAAAAGCCAAAGCAAAATATAAACTTAAAAATGGAAATTTTATTTGCTTCCTACAAAAATAGAGAACGAACAACCTTTTTCCAGTTATTTTAACGTTAAAGTACTAATTAATTTTCCTTTAAAAAATTCAAATAATTTAGTTAGTGAACTTTTTAGTATACAATTCTTTTTTATTATTTTGAAATCAATGTATTTTAATTTCTACATTTTGCAGACCTGGGGTTTTCATCCTATCTTCACCATATCTGTTTTATACCACATTTAACATTACCACTACTGTAAGACAATCTGAAGGTGTTCTAAAGTGATAATAAGATGTATTTAAATAGGGTAATAGTTCTACTTCGATTTCTTTAACGTGAATCATTGAAGGACCTTACCACTGCTGTAAGATCATCTTGCTGTACTAAAAGGGAGGGATGGCTCTACCATGCTTTCTATCTCATAAACCGTTGAAAGATATTACCACTGCTGTAAGATCATTTTCTACTAAAATGGAGGGATATCTCTACCATACTTTCTATCACATGAATCGTAAAAGGATCTTACCACTGCCTTAAGATCATCAGAGGGTGTTCTAAAATGGAGGGATGGCTCTACCATACTTTCTATCACATAAACCGTTGAAAGATATTACCACTGCTGTAAGATCATCTTGTTGTACTAAAATGGAGGGATGGCTCTACCATACTTTCTTTCGCATAAACCGTTGAAAGATATTACCACTGCCATAAGATCATCTTGTTGTATTAAAATAACGGGATGGCTCTACCATGTTTTCTATCACATAAACCGTTGAAAGATATTACCACTGCTGTAAGATTATCTTGTTGTACTGAATTGGAGGGATAGCCGGTCATGCTCTACTTAAACCTGAAAAATTTAAAGTAAGTCAGGTTTTTGATTGGAACCCTCAGGGCAATAGAATAAAAGGAAGACCTGAAGATACTTGGTGCAGGACGATTGTAAGCAAATTGAAAACAATAGGAAAACATAGAGAGAAGCAAAATATCTGGCTACAAATAGCAATTTATTTAATTGTTATTTTACCATATTCAACCGAAACAGTCAAATAAGCGCAAAAAGATGGTATTCAAATTGCTGTCAGTGAGAAAAATTGTTTATTGTCTTTTTTCATCTAATGCCGTTAAACAATCAAAATTTTAACAGCACCAATAAGGCCTACTTTATGAAGCCACTTAGTTTCTGCAGCTGTGTACATACTGTTAGCAAGAGGATAATCCGTAACTCTTCTGACTGGTTGAAAGAGGATTCGAATCCCAGCGTTGGTGCCTCGATATTTCATTTATTCCTTTAATACTTGAAGAGTTTCCAGCTTCCTGTACTCCCCCATTGGCGATGCAGACTCTTGAGAATACGAAACTAATTCTCGCATAAATGATTGCAACGTAGAACTGCTTTGTTAAAAAAGTCTACTATTTATCATCACTTACAATAGACTTCACCCTCAGATAAACTAATTAAGCCATATTCCAATGTTCAGTTGACATAACACAACTCCCACAAACTTATTCAATGTCTATTACCTAACAAAAAGCCTAATATAACCTTACTCCAATGTCCAGTTTTTGACTTTTACTGTTTTAGAACATGCTAGTAATAAATACTAGTTGTAAAAAAGGTTTCAAACCCATAAAACTAAAGATATGGTTCTAAACTTAAACTTTGACTGATTGGATGGGTAGACTGCTGACAGTTATTTAACCGTAATTTTAGAATGAAAATTTTAAAAAGTGAAGCTCAAAAATTCTAATATTTTGTCTGCTTTCTTCTTTACAGATTTTAAAAACGTTCCCCGTGTCTAAGCGTGATTTATTCTATTTCATAATTAATTTTGATAACATTGATCGAAACTCTTATTTTTAGCTAGAATAAAAACAAAATTTTCATGTCTAGCTTTAATCTAAAAACAAATATATCATTTTGAGGACTTTTTTGTTTTCAATTTTATTTAAAAGTAACGTGCACAAATAATAAATTTTTATAATTCATTTTTCTTAATTATATACATTTTATATTCAAAAAACAAATGGTTTAAAACGAATTCCGTTTATTTTTATTTTTCTATTACTAATGAATAGTATATTTTTATTTTATAATAAAATTACTTGTTAATAATAAAATTTCTTGTTAATAATCTTACACTTGCACAACTATTTCTTTTTTTCAGTGACTTGTAATAATAAAAATATATACCTAAAATAAGAATAAAAACATTTAACTATTTCAATAACTATTTCTTAATGATAAAAACATTTAACTATTAGCAGTTTATAGCGAGGATATAACTTTCAAACAATCAAACCGCAGCATTTGTTTTCGTTAAAAAGAAGAAAGCTAATACTTACAATTGTTTTTGATTCATTTATTTCACTTCATATGATTAATCTGAAGCTTTCAAAGTTTTGACTAGTTTCGTAGATGCGGTTTCTAATTTTTGTATTGTGAAAAACAAACAAACTTACTTTTTAAAGGAAAGCAAGATAGAAAAATCAGAGTATTCTCCGTTAAAGTATTGGTACTCAATATGTAATGTAGGTATCTCATTGTTAAGACATTATTTTTTTACTATTCATTAAAAAAATACTAGTTTTTTAATAATCAATCAGTGTCATTTTTTGTAATTATTTAGTTTAATTTTGTTTTATATTTTAAAACCGACGTTGAACAGCCGATAAAATTATGAGTTTATGACTATCAATGTTCAACTCCGAAGCCTTGTAGTTTTGATACCACCCCAGAAGACAAGGGAGCTCCTTGATCAAGCATTGGGACAAGTTAGCAATCATTGAAGACTTTTTTGATGGAATTAACCCGTATTTCCGTTACATGGAAAGGAAAACCATGAAAACCTCTCATGGTTAGCTGACAACAAAGGATTCTAACCCATATTCCATCTACCACTGATGATATATTACGTCAGCACTGTTGTCGATTTCAAACCGAGAGCTGAATCAGCTTTTCTATCAACTAAGCTACAGAGATATATCAAAAACAAATAGATAGATAAAATTAAAATATTTAATGTTAACATTGCTTCGTTTTCCCCTAATTTTCTGAAAATAGGGGGAAAAAATCTTATGATGGTGTCACAGACACCTACGAAAATCTCTGAAATATGATGACATCGGTGTTATGCAAAAAAGATTTCTCTGTTAATATCATAAAAATTACATGTAACCTCACTATTTGCCTTTATATTATTTATTTATAATTCCCTATTCCTCTTGATTTTATAATTGAAAAATACCAAAATATTTTTTTACTTGTTGTTGGTGTTTCTAATGCTATTTGCCAATACCACCAAAAAAAAAGAAAGCAAATTTAAGGCAGAGAGTGCGTTTCTTTTTTTTTCAGTGGCGCCATCTATGGATTAAAATACGACCTCAGTCACAAGTTTTATTTTTATGATAACCGCAATTTTTATTTTTATATTTGCATCAGAAAAAAATATATCACCGGTGTCCTACCTGCGTCAAAGGGTTAGTGTGTTTTATTTTTAAACGAAGGTAGGCAAATTAACTGAAATAGAAGGGCACTCCAAAAGGGAAGTTGAAAGCTACACGCAAGGGGTTAGCAATAGTAGTTATTATCTCTTCGCTCTAACGCTAAATTATCTCTCTAGCGAAAAAACATTGATTGAGTTATTAATTTACTAACCAAAAATGAATAACAATTTCAAAAGCAAGTTTGTAGGTGAAGTTGCAATGATTATCGAGCAATATGATTGGTTTAAAATCTGGAAATGTGGATCCAAATTTGTGCTATTTTAGAACATCTTAATTGAAATATTTTTAATTTTAATGCAACGATTTATCGACAATTAAAAAAAGAAATTCGAATCAGTTGTGGTGGTAAGATGAGTGAAGCAAGCAGGCGGAAGACGCCTAGCATAAAATAAATCAAAAATTAAGTAGCAAAAATGTTTCCAATACATTCTTTATTATTAAGTTGTTATTCTCCCCTCAATATTGAAAGAAAACTAGGGGGAGTTGTAGGAAGAAAAAAAAGATTCTAAAGACAAACGATGTTTGCTTTGCGTTTCCATGGTGCTTTGGATTCGAATGTATTTTTTATTCCTTAAATTCATTTCTATGCAGGTTGGATTTTCCGGAAATTAGATTACATTTTTTTACCTTTCCCAAACACTTCCCTTTTCCTCAGGGGAGGTATTTTTGAAATGATGTTTGATCTTAAATTCGAGCAAGCTTAGACTGTGTTCTTTTTTTCTCTTTTTTTCGTAAAAACTTCTTTGGATTGTCCATTATAATTACATTCGAAATATGATTTTACGAACACATTTGGAAGGAGATTTATTGTTTTAAAACAACCAAAAAACGGAGAGGGGGATTTTTTCCCCATTTCTTTATTCATTTGAAGATTTGTTTCAATTTCAAGTGTCATTTATACTTATTAAACGTAAAAAAAGTGATACACTAAATTGTTTTAAAGGCTGAAAGAGACGGCTTTAAAGACCGATGCCAACTTTTTTTAATAAAAAACTTGTATTAAAGATAAATAATTCATACTGAAGAGATATATTTTTGTCTTTTTAAACATGCTTCGTGTGTCAAGAGAAATTAATGAAGTACGATTTGATGTAAGTTTTTTCATCATTTGATCAGATTATAAAATATGTCAAATTTTTCCCTTGACATTTAAATGATTATTTTGGTTGAGTACATATGATTCGCCGAAACTGCTGGTGCAAAACGTAGATAAAATTAATTTAATATTTGAAGGATTGTTTTATGAACGAATGACTTTGAAAACACAATATACTTTTTTGCAATTTCGATTTTTTCATGTTTAACTTTCAATTATTTTTCAGAATTTAAATTTTTTTTTCTCCTTTTGATGATAGACTATGTCATTCGAAATTGCAAAGCACAGTAATATTCTAAAAGAATTCAGGTTTTAATAGTTTTGGAAGTTTGTCCATTGTGTCGTCGTGTAGAGTAAATGTGTAGAGTAGATCTATTAGATCTATTATTCTTTGCAGACTCTATAGAGCCAAACAAAGAATAAAAGGTAAATAAAGAAGCATAAATTAAAAATGAAAAAATGGCTAAAAAGCGACTAAATAATTGAAAAATAAATAACCAACTCAATTATGAAATGAATACAAAGAATCATTGCTGTATAAACTGTTTTTATTTTATAAACGGCGTTGAACAGTCAACCCAATGCCGAGTTTATGATCATCAATGTTCAACATCGTAACCTTGTAATTTTGAATCCAACCCAGAAGACAAGGAGACTCCTGGAGTTAGCACTAGGTCAAACTAGCCTACGTGGAGAACTTTTTGATGGAACTAACCCTCATTTGTGTTACATGAAGAGAAAAACAACGAAAACTTCCGACTTTTAGCCCGATGGCAAGGAGATTCCAACTCATGATCCTTCTACCACTAAGAATATTTTACGTCACTGTGTTTGATATGAGCAGGGACCAGAATACGCATTAACATGCCACCGCTGGGATTCGAAGTTGGATTTCATAAATAGTAGGTTAAGTTTTGCCCATCAGTGACCAGTACTCTCTATGCTGATGATGAAAATGGAACAAAATTATAATTTAAATAAGAAAATATATATTATTTTTTTTAAAGGAAAATTAAAATCAATAGCGATTTGTTCGAATTCATAAAAATATGCGAAATGTACGAGAAATATTGATTAATTTTAGTAAATTCTTAAGAGGCGACGAAATCTTTCTATTTTACCGGTTTTAAAAACAAGTTTAATAATTTTTGAAGTATTAAAAATATTTGTCTACCAGTTTATTTGTAATATTTGTCTTCAAGTTTATTTAAATATTTTAAGCTCAATAGCTTAATATATAATTCATACTTTATTCAGGTATTCAACTATGCTTTTTACTTCCTAAACAATACAAATTGAAAGTTATAAAAATAAAAAATAATCTAAGAATGTGAACTAAATATACTTCAGTTCTATGTGTAATGCCAGTGGACATTTTAGTTTAGGAAAATCCTCATATTTTTCAAGAAACATTGAACAAATTTCTTTGAACTTTAACTTTACAATTTCTTTATTGTCAAAAATCTCTTAAAATAATTAAATTTTTTAATCTCTCAAGAAAATCTCTCTGCTAATGACTTACAAGAATGTGAAATTACAGGCGCTACTGGAAGCTTTGCATTATTACTAGTTGTAACGGAATTTTGGCTGGTCATGGCACAAAATATTTATGGAAATCTGTGTTTTTAAACTTCATTCATCGTTTTTCTCTCATCCGAATGCGAACTCCATTCCTCTTCAGCATCGATAAAACGATTAAGAAAAACACCACGACCAATCCCAGCCGGTGGAGGGGACTGTCGACCCTGAAAGCGGTCTTTCTAAATTTTTATGTTGCCACAGGCCAGTTCCACGGAGGAAAAGATTAAAATCTACATACTATAGTTTGTCTATAGAAAGAAATCACCTCTCCACAAAGTTTAAGGCTATCTGCTGCTATGGAAACAAGAAAGAGGGAAACTTCTTCTCTCACACTGACTCCTTTTATTCTCCTCTGACTCTTTTTCTCACACTGACCCGAGCCACAATTTGTCATAAACATTGACCTAAGCCCCCACTTGCGATAGAAAAACCTCGTAACCATAGTAACGGCCTTTGCTCCAGTCGAATGAAGAGAGGAGTTCTTTTCTTAGACAGACTATAGGTAGGTATTTTTTTGAATCACACTAGAGCTGCATAATGAGCTATTGGCGAGCCGCGATGGCTCAGGGGATAGAGCGTTCGTCTTCCAATGAGGCAAACCGGGTTCGAATCCCAGTCGATATGAATTCCGCATCCGGCTTGCACCGACCACAGTGCTGACGTGAAATATCCTCAGTGGTAGACGGATCATGGGTTAGAGTCCCCTTGGCGTCAGGCTAATCGTGGGAGGTTCTCCTTGTCTTCCTCCCCGTGTATCGCAAATGCTGGTTAGCTCCATCAAAAAGTCCTCCACGAAGGCAAATTTCACCCAATACTCGATNCAGTGTGACTTCTGTTGTTGCAGATTAGATGACCAATAACTTATATTAGGTTGTAAGATGTTAGTTTAAGCAGGACTGTTGATTTTTTTTGCTAGTTATTTATTGTTAGCTTGTTTTTTACTGTTAATAATTGTTTTTTTAGCAATTTTTAATTTTTTTATTAATAATTGTTTTTTGTGAATTTTAATTTAATTGTTACATATGCTTCATAGCGTAATAACATTTGTGTAATAACAATTCATAGTGTAACAACAATTGTGATCGGTGGAGTGCCCAAAATATTGTGCCATTGGTTCGCCATCCCTGTTCTACAACTAAGGATATTTTACGTCACTGTGTTTGATATGAGCAGAGACCAGAATACGCATTAACCAGCCACCGCTGGGATTCGAAGTTGGGTTTCATATATTGTAGGTTAAGTTTTGCCCATCTGTAACCAGTACTCTCTATGCTGATGATGAAAATGGAACAAAATTATAATTTAAATAAGAATATATATATATATTTTTAAAAAAAATCAAAATCAATAGTGATTTGTTCGAATTCCTAAAGATATGCGAAATTTACGAGAAATATTGATTAATTTTAGCAAATTCTTAAGAGGCGGCAAAATCTTTCCATTTTACCGGTTTTGAAGACAAGTTTAATAATTTTTGAAATATTCAAAATATTTGTCTACTAGTTTATTCGTAATATTTGTCTACAAATTTATTTCATTTTTTTGAACTCGATAGTCTAATATGTAATTGATATTTTATTCAGGTAGTGATCTATGCTCTTTACTTCTCTAGAGCTTTTAAAGAAATTCCTAAACAATACAAATTGAAAGTTATAAAATGAAAAATAATCTAAGAATGCGAACTAAATATACTTTAGTTCTATTGCGTAACGCCTGTGGACGTTTTAGTTTAAGAAAATCGTCATATTTCTCAAGAAATATTGAACAGATTTCTTTGAACTTCAACTTTATAATTTCTTTATTGTCAAAAATCTCTAATAAATAGCAAAATTAATTAATTTTTTTTAAATCTCTCTAGAAAATCTTTCTGCTAATGACTTACAAGAATGCGAAATTACAGATGTTACTGGAAACTTTGTATTATTACTAGTTATAACGGAATTTTGGCTGGTCACGGCACCAAATATTTTAGAAATCTGTATTTTTAAACTTAGAGTCATGGATTAAAAAACTTCACTCATCGTATTTCTCTCATCCGGATGCGCACTCTATTCCTCTTCAGCTTCGATAAAACAATGATTAAAAAAACACCACTACCTACTCCGGCCGGAGTAGGCGATCGAATGACTGTCGACCCTGAAAACAGTCTTTCTAAATTTTCATGTTGCCACAAACCAGTTCCATGGGGAGAAAGAGGAAAATTTAAATAAACGGTTGGTATAGTTTTTCTATGGAAAGAACTCTCCTCTCCACAAAGTCTAAGGTCATCCGCTATTATTGAAACAAGAAAGAGGGAAACTTCTTTTCTCACACTGACTCCCACTCCCACTTGCGATAGTTGAACCTCGTTCCCATGGTAACGGCCTTTGCTCCAGTCGAATGAAGAGAAGAGTTCTTTTCTTAGACAGACTATAGGTAGGTACTTTATATACATTACACTAGAGCTGCACAATGAGCAATTGGCCGCGGTCTGGAAAACATCCTCGAGAATGATCCGAAGGCATGCCTTCACAACTTTGATCCTCTGCAGAGGGGATGGCTTCCCCGCTTTTGTAGCCCGACGACCTGTGTGCAAAGTCGAGTTCTTTATGGTAGAACAGTTGAACAAGGATCGTAACCGCAGATTTTTGGTCACTACGATGGCTGATCAAAGTGGTCATTCACCTGTTTACTGACCGTAACCAGTGGTGTTCTAATGAGAACCGTGTACTTACGATCAGTCCATTGCGGGACCACATAAATGGAGTTCATGCGATGTGCCGTGTATTCTGATGTACAGAGTACGGGAAATTCTGTTGAGAGTAGGAAATGCGTATAAAAGCATGTCGTAGAAAATTTTCTTATTCAAAACATTTTCTTCTGCTTAACACAGATGCTACTCGAAACTTTTCATTATTACTTGTTACAGCACCTATAAACGGAAATACACCAAATATATACCTTTTTTTTTTAATTATGCCGTTTTAATGTGATATCTAAACTTATTTACCATTTAATCTCAGTTTTTTTTTGAGGAAGAAATAATCTGAGATTGCCGTTCCCAGGCCGATATCGCTTCGATAAGCAACAAGTGGTTTTAATCAAATCCAGGATTGAAACCGGTTTAAATTGAGTTTTACCTCTGGGGAAAATTGGGAAGTAAATGGGAAAAATCCGTTTTAAAATTATGAGTTTGGGTTCCGACAAAATTAAATACTTACAATCCTAGATTGAAAAGAGACTAAAAAATAAACCCTTCTGGATCTTTATCAATTGAATTTAAATGAAAATTTAGTTCTCAACGTTCAGCCAGTTCGTTTTAAAATCATCCTGTTTCATTAAATAGGTTATTTTCTGTTTTCGTCAAAAAGAAGTTTTCGTTTGTACAATTGAAATCAGCGTTTATAAAACAATTTTGTTTTCTTTCGAATTTGCAGGATAATTATCTGTTTTATTCATAGTTTAGATTATAGTCTTGAATTTTTTTGTTTGTTATATTCTACTTTAACTCGGAAGCTTATTGAGGCGAAAGCTTTTCTATTTATTTTGAGAAAATGCTTACTTATTTAGATTATTTAGTTGTTTTTTGTTTCAAATGACGAAGATAATTTGAGTTATTTGTACGAAATAGAAGGGTAGTAAATAAAATGATTGCCGCATGAATGAAAAACATTTTATAAGTTATGTAGTACAAGCTAAAATACCTAATATTCCTTCGATTAAATCACCGGCAAAATAAAAGATTTCAGCGAAATCAGGTTCGGAGAAATCAAATTTTAAATATACGACGTTTTTGAAGTTTGTTTTCTCATTATCTATTCGACCAGTTTCTCACAAACTTTTTTTTTTTTTTTTTTTTTTTTTTTTTTTTTTTTTTTTTTTTTTGCATGCATGCAAATTTATATTCTTTAAAATGATGTAAAAATTTGTATANAATCACCGGCAAAATAAAAGATTTCAGCGAAATCAGGTTCGGAGAAATCAAATTTTAAATATACGACGTTTTTGAAGTTTGTTTTCTCATTATCTATTCGACCAGTTTCTCACAAACTTTTTTTTTTTTTTTTTTGCATGCATGCATGCAAATTTATATTCTTTAAAATGATTGATGTAAAAATTTGTATACCTTACTCAGAATTTTTCTACTATTATTAAACAAAATAATAAATATTTATACGAAGAGTTGTTTTCTTTTTCTTCACGGAATTGTTTTTGGATAAACGATTTTTAAAAATGTGCTCAAAATTTCTTCAATTCTATAAAAAACACCAACATTTTCTAAATTTAATTGTTCAGAAACTTACATGAAATTTTAAATTAAAATGTTTTATTTTATTTATTTATTTTTATTTAGTCATAAGAGAACAAAACTGAAAATTACAATTTTACTGCGATTATTTAGTTACTTCTAAATATTCCGAAATTGACGAGTTATCCATCTAACGACATAAAAATAATACGTTTCCTCAAACTAAAAAAAAAAAAAAAAAAAAAAAAAAAAAAAAAAAAAAAAAAAAAAAAAAAAAAANAACGATGAATCATTAACCCCTTCCTTCTCGTTCCCGTGAAAATAACGAGGTGAGGTTTCGCCCTCTATTTCTCGTTTCCGTGACATTTCCGGGCTGAAGTGTTCAGTAGTAACTCGCTAATAAGAATAAAACTAATTCATTACTTTTGCCCAGAAACATTTTATTTCTCATTTTGCACACCAGGTGGCAGTACCAGGTTATTTTTAAGGTAATTGTTGATAGTAAGTTTATTTTAAACTAGTTGTCAGAACTAATCAAATAAGTGTATTTGTGATACGCGATTTTTTTAAAAAAATAGGCACCTTTATGACCGTTTTCTTGAAAATTAACCGAGCGTTAAGGGGTTAAAGTAAATCAATAACATTCTGGTGATTGATTGATTTCTCTAGTAATGAGCAAAATCTAATATTGTTTCATCGAATAGTTTTTGAGTTATGACAGAGAGAAGCAAGTGCCGCGAACATTTTCTGAAACAGTAGCGACGGCGGCAGTAACTTTCTTTTAATATGAAAGATAATTAAAAAATACATCCACAAGTTAAACAATCACCTTTGCGTCGTTTAAGCAGTAGTTGAAATTTCTATGTATTTAAAAATTATAATAAGTTTCTGCAGTGCGTTATTAAATTAACATTTTTTTAAACTTCGTGAAACATTCGCCTACATTACTAACCAAACTATATCAACATTTTTGGAATTTTTCTTTCCTGTTATACTATTTCTATTTTTCTTATTCATTACATTACAGAATGACGAGGGAGATTTTGAAGATGAACTGCTTGGTGCTTTAGCTCTCTTTCTAATGAAACTGGCTCGTTCGTATTCAAAAAGAAAAGCCACACAACAATTGTTTGAAAAATGAAATGAACTTTCCATTGACAAGAAGGGGATTAGATTTGTTAAGGAAAATATGAGAATTTTGAAATGGATGCCTGATATGACACTTGTGTATTATTTTTTTCATCGCTATTAAAAATTTTTAAATGAAGGAGTAATATCGACTAATTTTATTAGTGTTTTTCAAAAAAAAGGAAAAAAAATTAAGAGAGAGATGGAGAAAAAATTAAATTTTTCAAAGATGCCGAATTTCTAATGCCGAACAGTGAAAATCTTTGGGAGGTTACAATGACCTCCCACCCTGGCTCCCCTTTGTGTTGTTTGTTGATATCAACGATTTAGCTAAGTTGGCAGATGGTACGTCAGAAAACCGAATGTTTCAAATGGGTTCTTCAAGTTTATGAAAAAGAATATGGCAAGAACTCATGTCAGGTGAGTACTAAAGGTGCTCCGAAACCTTCTAAAACTATAATTAATTTGCAGCTTTTGCTTCCTAACCACACAACTGTCCTGTACAAGCCATGCTCGTCACAAGATTAAGATAAAGAACATTGCGATGGATTTTTTTTATCATTTGTAGCATTGATTTTAAAACAAGACTGTAGATAATTTTTTTTATTGATATAATTCAAAAAGATAAAAATGAACATAACGCTATAACGCTGCGCAACAAACCACGCCTACTACTGGATCGACAGTTTAAAGTATTCTACCATCTCAGTGAACAAATACTTGTCGGTAAGTATTGTTAGGTATTATAACCGTCATTAAACAGACGACCCAATTTTTTGGGCTTATGACTACCAAAGTTCAATTCCGTAGCCTTGTAATCGTGAACCCAATCCAGAAGGCAAGGAAACTCCTGGATCAAGTATTGGAAGAAATTTGTCTTCGTGGAGGACTTTTTGATGGGACTAACCCGCATTTGTGTCACATGAAAAACCACGAAAACCTACCATGGTTAGCCTGACGGCAAGGGGACTCTAACCTATGATCCGTCTACCACTGAGAATATTTTACATCATCGCTGTGCTTTGTGCAAGCCGGATGCGGAATTCGTATCGACCAGCCATTGCTAGGATTCGAACCCGGTTTACCTGATTGAAAGGCGAACCCTGTATTTCCTGAGCCATCACGGTTCGGAAAGTATTCTATTTTATTTTATTTTATAACCGTCGTTGAACAGTCGGCCCAATTTTATGGGTATGCGACTGCTAATGTTTAACTCCGTAGACTTGTAATTTTGAACCCAATTCAGAAGACAAGGGTACTCCTGGATCGAGTATTAAGAGAAATTTGCCTTCGTGGAGGACTTTTTGATGGGACTAAACCGCATTTGCATCACATGGAAAACCACAAAAACCTACCATGAAAATGAAAACAGAACATGAAAAGTACAGAAGAAACGAAGTCATTGCGCATGAGTCCTGTGACTTGCCAGTACTGTGTCGTCTCAGAGCTGTCATGCTGTGACAGTTCAGTCACGACAACGTTGATCACTTTTTTGTGAAAATGACTCTCTCCACTGCATCGTTCTGATGCCTTAAGAGGTCTCTATACCACGGGAGAAACCTTTTGTCATAAATTTTCTTTCACTTCCATAAGTATTTTGAAATTTAAAGTATAGAAGAGTGAGTTCACAAGGATGCATAAAGTAAACCATGATGTCACTAATTCCATGACGTTACTGAAGAGAAATTTTCAAAATACCAAAATGAAAACAAATTAAAGGATAGCTTAAGATTACGCAATGGGAAAATTCCTTTTCAGTAATTAGTTTGCATTTTGACAGCAATTTTTTTTTCAGCAATTGAAACTTTATGGTTTGCCTGAATTCACATTTTTTATGTTTACAATTTTAAAGTTACGGAAGTGAAACAAAATTTGCGATGAAAAGTTTCTCTCTCGGTATAACGCTCTCTTTACTGCACGTGATTGATGTTCAGCAATTTTCTAGACTACGTTTCTATAACTGTTTCATAAATATCCCTCGTAAAAAAGTTAAAAAGCTTATTACTCTTATTTAAAAGTGCTTCCCATAGAGTGACTCAAAATTTGATGGGAAAACAAATCATTTTTTTATAGTTCCTGGTTTAGTAAATTACTATGAACTAGTGGGCTGCGCCCCCTGCTCGCTAACGCTCGCCAACCCCCGAAAATTGCTATGCAATCTTATATGGTTTACTTGGCAAACCAAGCTCGCTTCGCTCGCTACTAACTTAGGTACATTGCAAATGCACGAAATTCTAAGAATTCAAAACAATCATTCAAATCCAAATAAAAACTTTTTTTTTAAAAAAATTACATCTTTTTAGTAAATACTAAGTCATTAAAATAAATTTGAATTCAAATGAATGACATGTAATTCGTTAAACCTATTAAAAATGTACTATAGTATAATTCGTAATATAAATCAAAAATCGTCAAATAAATTCGTAATATATAAATTCGTGAAAAAAAGAGCTTTCGACAAAATACTAAAATAGAGATCTATCGACAAAGACTACTCACTTCTGCCTAGCTTATGCTCTCTCTGGTTATTTCAGTTTCCGTTTTTAAAAGCGCTATATGTTGAGCCCCCTCAGCTAGATTTGGCATGTGATATTTTTAGCGGCAATCATTGGTCGATTCGCCGTGCAGGAGAAATAGTAACGTAAACAAAACAAAGCAAACGTTGAAAAGAAATACAGCCAAAATTTGGGATCCACGTAAGAGAATTATATATATTAGATGCTCTTTTACGCCAAATTCCACAAAGAATGCTCCTCCAAGTCTTCAATTACACCAAGAATCACGGATAATCCTGGTGTAGTAAAACATTAAGAAAGTTCTTTTACAATACTTGGTGTACAGTAGTTGCCACCATTTTTTGTATTCTGTAGCACTAAAATTTTATAATTACAATAAGAAAAGATGCACATAAGAGTCAGTAAAGTTATTCTTACGATACAATATAAAGTGAGAATCATTATTTTAGGATGCACACATATACATTAATTCGTAAAATATAATTAGTTTGCAAATCAAACTCGGGCGTAGTACAGAGAAGAATATTGTGACGAATTCGAACTAGGCTTAAGAGAGCGGACGCGGGTAGAAACTATACATTATGAAATCACTTAATGCAGTTCACAGAGATTTAAAAATTAAAATATAATTATCCTTATTGGAAAACTAAAAACGTACATGCACAATTTAATGACAAACTTTTGATGCTCTTGATGTATATTTGCTTAAAGACTTCATTAAACTCAACTCAATTCATTCTCGATTACTGGTGCTCTTCAAAAAGCGCCAACATCTGGGTTTTTGTAAGTGAAACTGATTCTCGTATGATGTGAATGAGGGAGAGTTTGGTATGAGATTATGCCATTATAAATTTTTAGATTTAAATTTCACCCTTTAAATTGTATATAAAAAGTCAATTTGGTGCTAACTTGAATTAAAGTTTTTCTCCGCAAAAGTTTCTGTGTTATTCACCATCTTGTGTTTATAGATATTATACCACAGTTTTGACAGTGTACAGAGTTACATGTAGAGTAGCATCGGACGGAATTTCTGATATATGCTCGTTTTTTATTGAGATTTTTAATGACCATTTTGCACTGTTATGACAAAATTCCGTTGATTTACAACTCAATTGTTTTTGGAGAGAAGTTACGTTTGTTTGAATAAACTTCAGACCTAAAAATAACTCAAATAAAAAGGTTTAATGTTGTTAAATTCCATGATTTCAACGGTTTACGCATGTATCACTGTTTATTTGCGCTCTTTTTTGCTACTTTAGAATAAGCCATTCGTATCAAAAACTTACAGCAGTCTATATGTAAATTGAAAGAGTATGAAATTAGATTAAAAAATATTTGTTACAGTATCATTAATCCAGTTTTCTATATCATCTTATTGCTATTTAGGAAACATATCGATTTCAAGTATAGCACATGGTTACATATTTTTATGGCTCATTACCATTTCAAAATAAACCATTCACATCATAAACTTCCAGTAAGCTATGTGTAAATTAAACGAGTGCAAAATAAGTTCAAAAGCATTTGTTACATAGTGGTTAACTTTAAAGATTCAGTTTTGAAAACTCCTCCCCGGTTGGTAAGAAATCAATAACGATTACGATTAAATTGTTTTAGTAGCTATTTCAAATAATTTCAAACGAAAAAGAAAGCCCGAAGAAATAAAACTTTCAAAAGGAGACGAAGAAAGATTTTAATCGTAACATTTTGAAATTAAAAAATGCCAATTCAGATGAAGAAAATAAAGGGAGAAAAAAAAAACGACTCAAAAGAAATTGAATTCTCTCACATAACTTTCGAATACTCTTTTAAAAAAGCACTTTTTTTCGAGAACTGGAACTTTATTAGCTCCACTGCATTGAAATATATATATATTTTCGACTTTCTTCTGTATCGATTGTATGGAACAGTTATGAAGAAAGGGAAGGAAAAAAAAAGTGATAAAAGAAAATATCAGTTTCTTCCCTATTTTTTTCTATAACTCACTAATGAAATTTCACTCAACGAAACAATAGGAAGATAGCGATTAGAAAGCTATTTTTTTTCCCTTCCCGTTTTTGTTGGAATCCTTCTTTCCTATTTCCAAATGACACGTGTAAGGAGAAAGGGGTATAAAAAATATATATATTCGGGTAAAGTAGCTTTATTGGAAAACTGCCCCGAATGAAACTGATCAAGAAAAATAGCTGAAAAAAATGAAAGTTGAGAAAAGCAATCATTTGTCTAGAAGGGCTTTTTTTTCCTGCCTTTTTTGTGAGTTTCTATAAGCTGTAAGTCGATTCAATAGAGAACGTATGAAGGATTAATTTGTTTCCAGTTTGACAATAATTACGAAAATATTTTCTGCAATCCTTGGCGATAGTTTGTATTAAAATGTGTTTAAAATAAGAGAATTGGAGTTTTAAATTGGGATGTACACTTGATGCATTGTACTTAGTAAATACTTCTTTTGAGTTTTAAATGAGAACGATTTAGAATATTACAACGAAAAATAATCGCTTGCTGACATTGAATGGAAAGTGAAAAGATGCAACTGATAATTAAAATACTAAATATTTAGATAGAGCAAAATTTGAGATTTTTTAATACAATAAAATAACATTTCCTTAACAAGGTTTTTCAAAGCTATTTCACGAAGGAAAATTTTTAAAAAAAAGTCACAGTTTAAGTGTCTTACACTTAAAACAAAAATATAATTTTAAACTGTATACGCCATCTTGCTGAAAAAACTTATCAGGGATCGGACAAATAACTGAAATATTTTAAAAGTTCCAATCCCAAATCCCAGAAATCTTTTTCCATCTAGATGAAAATTATCAAATGAAAATGAAATATTTCTGCAACAAAACACCATTTTCTTACTCGTAAAACATAGGATTATCCAACTCATGTAACATACACACCGTTAATAGTTTACCCCATAAATTTTTTGCTATAATCTGATGCCCTAAACTTCATTGAAAAATTTAATTATTGTGTAAATAACATTTAAATAGAAAAGTATATTGCATAAGTAGTGAATATTTAGTGCATATAACATAAATATCATTAAAATTCAGAATTAGTTGCTGCTAAAGCTATTTTTTTGAAAAGGGACCAAATTACAGTATTTTTCGACAATCAGTTTTATTTTACTACAAATTATCAACAAATTATTTTACTACAAATTATAATATTTTTAACTCTTAAAAAATAAGCATAACAAATAAATTAGAAAAAAAAGCATAAAAAAGAATTCGTTAAAGCATTCTTCATAAATTTCTTTCAACATATTAATATGCTATCGAAAAACATACGAAGAGCGTTGATATGTTGACAGTATCACAATTGACATATAAAAAGACATTATATAATATCAATTTGTTTCCCCCCTCTCTAATAAATATGCCAACACCTGTTTTGAACTGAAAATATTTTGAGAAGGGAGGTGAAGATAATAAGAAAGAAAAAAAAAATAAGAAGAAAATAATTGAAAAAAGGAGGATTCAGCAAATTGCATTTTTAAAATACGGTAACGTGAGAAGCTTAATTAACCGTTTGTTTACCGTTTGATTGAGAGAAAGAGGAAGATATAAAAAAATTTCTTTGAAAAATAAAGTTAAATGAAATTAGAAAGAAATTTAAAAAGAAAGAAAATGAGGGGTTATATCACATTTCAAGTAAATTAAGAAACCGACAGTTTCAAACCTTTCGACCATTATTCGATGCTTGCAGAAAGAAAGAAAAAATAAAGAAGAATCTCTTAGATTAAGTAATTTCCGAATAGAATGATAAAGAAATGAAAAAAGAAATATTCATTTCATAAATTCTTTCCTCATATTTTACTGCAGAGATACATAGATATTATATTTATAATTTCTAAAGACAGGATATTTGGTTAACTCAATATATTTTTTTATTTTATTTCATGAGAGGAATTCAATGGCCAACTCTTTCACATCCGTAGCTTTGCAATTTATATATTTGGGTTTGCGGCTATCAGTGTTCATTTATTTTTTTATTTTTTGACGTAGAAAATTCATGATAATGATTTATGATGTTTTTAATTTTATTTCATGACTGGAATTCAGCAATCAACCCTTTCATCTCCGTAGCCTTTCAACTTATATTGTTGTGTTTTCGGTTATCGTGTACGATGTTCATCTCCGTAAACTTGTAATTTTCAACACAACCCAGATGAAAAGGGAACTCATGGATCAAGAATTGAGATGAACTAGTCTTTCTGGAAAACTTTTTAACTGAACTAACTCGCGTTTGCGTTACATGGAAAGGAAAAGCACGAAAATCTTCCAGGTTTAGTCCAACGGCAAGGGGACTTAAACCCATGATCTGTTTATCACTAGTGATATTTCACGGCAGTTTCGTGGGTGGTGATGCCGGGTTGCGACTTTACACATTGTCGACTCCCGGGCACTTCTTTGGCACCGTATTTTGAAATTCGCCAATGTTACATTCGCCAAGTCGGGTTTCAAATTTCCTCGCGAAAATCTTCGAATATTAATTCGCGCATGTTTCACTTGCGACATACGATTTAAAAAACGCATGAGTGAACATGAGGTGTGAATAAATTTAGCTGCTTTAAAAGTTTTTGTGTATTATCATTCTCTTTTTATTCGGACTTCCTGAAACACATATTTATTTCTTACTTTTTTATATCCTTTTTAGGATAAAGTTTTGTTGTGGGTGTAGGATATATGAGTAGG
>NC_092208.1:24770096-24851452 GCF_043381705.1 Parasteatoda tepidariorum | reverse complement strand
TGGTAAAAATGAAGGAAATAAAAATAATTATTTTTCAAACTGCGTAAATTTTTTTTAATACTTTTATCTTCAAAAATATGTACACTTAATAATGTGATGATTTATATAGGGGATTATTTCTTTAAACTTTGTTTATTAATTAAGATATTCAATAGAAATTGATTATTCTGAAGATATAAATATTTTATTACTCCAGATTTTTATTTAATTTACAAGAATAGTTTCTATTTGAAAATTTTTTTAACCGAAATATGTATGTAATTAACTGAAATAATTGTGTGTATGTAAATTTTTCTTTATAGAAGGACGAAGTATTTTGATCTCGTTATTTGAATTTTTCTAGTCTTAAACGAGGATAAAATTTTAACTTATTCAACAAGCAACTTTTAAAAATATCCATGAGCGCGAAGATTCGTTTATGACTTTTGCGAGTGCTGTATTGCGGCGAGCGTAGGGTTGCATATGAGTGAGGGTTACTAGATAAGGCAGTGAAACAGTTGACAAATAAAACCGCGGCGAGTGGAGGTGCTCGGGAGTCGACAATGTGTAAAGTCGCTGCCGGGTTTAATCAATACCTCCTAGAAGAGAGAAGACCTTAGCACGGGTTACCATAAACAAGAAATTTGACCCTGTAGTGCAGGGATGGCGAACCAATGGCAAGCGTGCCATTCATGGCACGCAACAAAATATTTCGGGCACGCCAGCGATTACACAGTTCATTATGAAGCATATTAACAATTAAATTAAAACTCATAAAGAAGAAAAAAATAGACAGTTATTAACAAAAAAATTAACAATTAATGCCAAAAAACAGGCTAACAATAAATGGCTAGTAAAAAAAAAAAATTAACAGTCCTGCTTAAACTGGCATCTTACAACCTAATATAAGTTATTTGTCATCTTATCTACAACAACAGAAGTCACACCGATGTTACCTTAAGTTGAACTACGCGTATAACTGAGACGTTGCAAAATGTATTTTTTTTCATAGTAAATAAAGAGTTTTGAGTTGATACGTTGCGTAGTACGTTTCATACGTTTCTATCTATTTTTTGTGAAATGTTTTGCTATTGCGAGTACAAATTAGTTCGGTCCGTTTTCAAAAGATGGCTCTGGCTGATATGAATGCTTCATAGTGACAGCTGGTTTCGGTGGTTTCAGAGAGGTTAGACATCTGTCAATTATTTTCCCAAGAATCACGAAGTCAAAATTATTTGACGGCACGTCTATGATCTCATTAAACAGTTTTTTAGATAAAATGGCACGTTGGTGCATAAAGGTTCGCCACCCCTGCTGTAGTGGTTCAAACGTAATGACATCTTTCATATTAAGTCACGGCTTATAAGATTTTTTATGTTCCGATAAAAATGGATTTCACGGTAAAAATATTCTTAGGCTGAGTGTCGGTACTTTTTTCTAGAATTTTTTACAGTGTGGTTTCAATTGGCTTTCANGTTCATTTATTTTTTTATTTTTTGACATAGAAAATTCATGATAATGATTTATAATGTTTTTAATTTTATTTCATGACTGGAATTCAGTAATCAACCCTTTCATCTTCGTAGCCCTTCAACTTATATTTTTGGGTTTTCGGCTATGATGTTCATCTCCGTAACCTCGTAATTTTCAACACAACCCAGATGAAAAGGGAACTCATGGATCAAGAATTGAGATGAACTAGTCTTTCTGGAAGACTTTTTAACGGAACTAACTCGCGTTTGCGTTACATGAAAAGAAAAGGCACGAAAATCTTCCAGGTTTAGTACAACGGCAAGGGGACTTAAACCCATGATCTGTTTATCACTAGTGATATTTCACGGCAGTTTCGTGGGTGGTGATGCCAGGTTGAATCAATACCTCCTAGAAGAGAGAAGACCTTAGCACGGGTTTCCATAAACAAGAAATTTGACCCTGTAGTGGTTCAAACGTAATGACATCTTTCATATAAAGTCACGGCTTATAAGATTTTTTATGTTCCGATAAAAATGGATTTTACGGTAAAAAATATTCTTAGGCTGAGTGTCGGTACTTTTTTCCAGAATTTTTTACAGTGGGGTTTCAATTGGCTTTCATAATACTAATTCTTCATGATGCATCCTGCGTCGCGGAAATTATCTTAAATGTACATTTTTTATTTCAAATACTAAACTTGGTACTATAGTTTAATGCACAAAACCTTAAAATTTTTATTAATTAGGTTTTTTATCTATACTTTTTTTCTAAGTTTTGAGATTTTTTTTCCCTTAAACTTTTCAGTATTTGGTTGGAAATTTTTAAAGATATTTTTATATTCTTTTAAGCTCTTTTCTGTAAATAAAATTGGTTATAAAGTTATTTTTTCTTAAACAAAATCTAAAAAGGCTAGTATTTCAAAGCTAGTTAAATATTCATTTTATATTTTTCCCTTATTTTTAAAAGTGTGTTGAACTTTATAGATAGCCGTGATATCTTTCTTATTTTTTTTCCATTACGCAGCTTCCGTTCGTTACATCGGATTGCTAGAATGATCCGTGCTGAGGTCTTCTCCTTTCTAGGAGGTGTTGGATGCATTCGAATTGATCAACCACAGCTGAGATTCGAGTCCGAGTCCCCTCATTGGGAGGCGAAGGCTCTATCCGCGCCATCGGAATTCTCTTCCTCAATATTTGTATAGAGTATTTTGTAATAGCTCCATAAACATTTTTAGAATCCTTGTTGAAACTGAACTTAAAAAAGCATGCCACGTCAGTGTTTACGAATTAATATTCACGTAAAGTAGAAAAAAAAACTTTATCGAAATCTTTCGATTGAGGACTGTGAGACTGAACATATTAAAGCCTGTTTGATTGCCGTGAGAAATAAATAGGAGATAAAATAGATCATTAGAAATGCATCTAAGCATCACCAGATAATGGTTTTGCAGATTTTCATCATATCTTACCGTGAATGAACGAAATCAAACGAATGTCGACTTTCATTTACAAAGTCGCTTTAGTGAATGTTCGAAATACAACTCACGATGCGATGTTGAGAGATGGAATAGTAAAGAGATATAACACTTTCACATTCTTTAGAAGCAAATGATTGAGCAAATGAATTGCTCAGTTACTACTGAATAATATAGAATCTCTACAGAGCATCATCGCTCAGAACGTACGCATAAGTTGCTAAACGAAAGTGTTAAATCTCTTTATAAGAGCCATTTTGAACTTCTAAAAATTAAGCATTTTCTCTTAGTTTCCTATATCATGCTACGTAAAAGAGCTGCATTTTTCTGGTACTCATTTTAATACTTAATTGTGCAAAAACTATAATAAAAAATAAAAACTCGTCTTTAAACTTTCATAAATAAGCCCACACTGCAAAAAAAATAATAATAAATAAATTAAAGCGATTTTAATATTTCCATAAAAAAAGTAAATATTTTTTATGGCCAAACATTTTCACTGTTTCTTTCAGCTCAAAAAAATTGCTATATATTTTTTCCTTTCCAAGTGCTATAAAACAATACCCAAGGACTTCATTTCGCACTTAACATTTAATTCCTCCACTGAAAAAATATAGTTCAGTAGATGCGTGCGCAAAGTACTTTGAAAATGTACTTCATGTTTCAAAAAAGATAGATTAGCTTGAGATTAAAACAACACATTTTGTCCGTTGTCTAAAGAATAACTGTGCCTTAATTAACAAATCTATAACATTAACGGCTAAAAATCACGAAAAGGTTAAGCTACCGTAAACCGTAACTTCTTTGACAAATGAGATTTGTAGACTAATCTAACAAAGTAAATGAGTTTTTTCAGTTTAGAATGAAAGGTATTTCTCTCTTCCGATATAAATGGTTGGGTTTTGCAAAATTAAACAAACTAAATATAATATACAGTTCGCTTATTTTAGACTGTACTTTGAAATGGTTAAGATTTATAATTATTGCTAGAGTTTAATGAGATATAGTTTGAATAAATGTATGTTTTCTTTATTTTTTAATGTTTTAAATAAACATAGTTTAAAAATAAGTTAATTATAGTTTTTCTGATTTAGATTTATACCAAGAATAATAAAATATGCTGCTTAGACATTAAGCATTCATTTCGTAAATCATCTTATGCAAAGTATAGAAAAGCGGAGATTGTTTTTTTTTTTTTTTTTTTTTTTTTTTTTTTTTTTTTTTTTTTTTTTTTTTTTCAAGCATCCTGTGTCAACAGCTAAGTTCAAAAATAAATTACTAAATTTAATGTATGGAAAATATATAATACAAAATTACTATTATATAATATATATAATATAAAAATATATTATGCAAGCTTGAAAATTATAAGCTCTCATATCAATGTCTTTCCTCCAATTCAGTATTAAGAGGACGCCATACTATGGGAAAAACTTTCCTTTGCTAATTCTCTTTCACCTTCATAACTAATTTAAAATAAAAAGTACAGAAAAAATGAGTTCAGACAAACCTAGAATAAGTCATGAAGTCAAAAATTTTTTTTTAAATATCCAAATGTTAATAAATTATGAAACTTATATAGGTTTACGCAATGGTAAAAATCTCTTCCAATAATCTGCTTGCATTTTGATGTTTTTAGTATTTCTTTTTAACAATTTTAAACTTTATGGCTTACTCTAGGTCTGCCTGAACTTTTTTTTTCTTTTAATTTTAAATTAGAAATAGGGAAGAGAATTTGAGACATAAAATCTTTCCTGTGGTATGGTGTCCTCTTAAAAAATATGATGAGTAGAAAAAAAATGAATGTTTTACCAGCTTTAAAATTTTGTTCAAAGGTTCGAAGAATAAGAATTTAGAAGATATAAAACTCTCTTTTGGAAAAGGCGATATCGTAGTCATCACCAGTTTTCTCGAAAGTTCTCGATTAGAATCATTTAAAATTTTATGAAAACACATAAACTGTATTTTATAAATTTTCAAATAAAAATTCACGACAGTATTACGTTTTTTTTTTTATAATTTACAACTCCAAAATTTTGAAAGAATCGAGAACGTTCAAAAATTTTAACTCTAAAGACAAAAAACAACGAAAATTTCTTTTTTTTTTTTAAAAAAAAATATATATATATATAATTCAAAGAAAAGACAAGTTTAAATTTTATTTCCATTTTAGGAATCTTTTTTTAATGCATTTAGGTAGATTCGGAGAAAATAATAGAATAAAAAAAGTCTCAGGTAATTTTGATCTATTAAACCCTTCTATATATTCCGTGTATCTCTTCCATATCTCCTTTTTCATTGATAAAAACATTAAATTTCCTGAAAATAGGCCTTTAAAAAATTCAAATTTTATTTACCATCTATCATATCTATTTAGCATCTATCTTACAGCAAGTCTTGCTGTGCTCACATATCATAGCAGAACCTGACTATATATTTTTTCCTAGCCTTTTCAATACATTACTCCTTTGAATTTGGCATGATGGGGGGTCTTCAGGGAATCTAAACATCTTAATTTCAGTTAACAAAATAGTCCTTTGACGCAAAATCAGCAAAACTTCCTCCACATTTGAAACAAATAATTATATTAATAAATAAGTTGAAAAATGATGTTAAAAAAAATATCAAAGTCAATACGAGCAAATCTTCTACCGGAAGTTGAAACAACCTCTGCCAATATTGCCCCCTAGCGTCGAGAACACGAAACACTGCCACTCTAGGCCGTGCTGTCAATATCGTATTTCGTATTTTGCCTATACAATATTTTACAACATCTGTGACGCTGAATATTTTCTCTCTCTTTATCTTAAATTATTATTATTATTTTAATATTTTTACTTCCGTTTTCCTCTAGCTTTATTTTTAATTACGGTTCGACTTTATTGTTAGTTTCTTGTGTTTTAACCTTGTGAGCTATAAGCTTCTCTGCTCTTTTGGATATATTCGGAAATCAACACTAAAATCTTCCAAAAAATTTAAAAAATAAATAAATCATCTCGTTTTTTGATTTTCAAGTGTTTTTTTTCCTCCATGAAATCTCTAAGTTAGGCTATAAATACGCAGGCCCCCTAAAATATTGGGTGTTAGAAATAATAATGCTATTTTAATAAAATAACGATTTTTCTTAAATAATTGCTCGGTGCAATAATACAAGTACTTGTATCAATAATACAAGTACTTGATACTAATAGAAGTTTGGTAATTTATAAAATAATTACGTTCTCTATTTACAACTAGAGTTTATGAAGAGAAAATCCCTTAAGTTATAGAGTTTATGTGGAAATAACGTCTTATTTTGAAAACCTTTATGTGCAACATGCATTCGTTTGAATATAGATAAGAACTGTATTCTAAAATAAATGAATGAATAAAAAAACTATGATATATCAAATGATTGAGAAGATTATTTTTTATTCTGACTTCTTTTATTCCTTCATGAAAAATTTACATTTTCTGAGTTTCAGTAATAAGGGGAAATCCAAACTCTTAATTTCAATAGCCTGTATTCTATGTATTTCAATTTCTAACGACTCGAAATATATGCGATATTTTTCTAGAAAAAAAAACTTATATGTAAAAGGTATTGCGCTTAAAACGTAGCTTTAATAATTACCTTCCTTATTAAAATTATAATTTAATTTTCGCAAGTGAAATGTTTCAATGTTTGACATCTAAGTTTTTAGTTTTAAAAAACAAGTTTTTTTGAAAAAAAAAATTTCTTAAAGATTCTTTAGTTTTTTTGATATTTTGACAAGTTTTTACGGCTGTAAATAGTAATAAATACAAACTGCATTTTATTATAGTAGGTAGTTTTAGATATGTAGTTTACAATAGGTAGTTTCTTTCTTATAATTTTTTCAATTATTTTATTGAAAAAATTAATATATTAACTGGAATTGAACGTTTCTTTCTGAGTCAAATTAGTTTCCCATCATAATTTGCTGCTCGAGTTATTAGTTGAAAAATGTGGGAAAACATGCGCATAATTATAATAGATTTGCAGGGAAAAACATGCCGTTATTCTTATTTGCAAAATTAAATGAACACGACTCAGAATATTTCAATGTACAGCTTCATGACTCAAATACTCCTTTTAAGTACAACCTTCAACTTGAATACCCTGAGTTGCAAATAAAAAATGAGAGAAAATCAACATATTATAAAAAGTATTACAGGAATATATTTTGTTGTTATTCTTGCAAATGAAATAAGTAGGAGGGTATTTTAAAATGTTCTAATGTTAAGCCCTCTGTGTCAAATATTTCTTCCAAATACATCCTTTAGCTGGAGTAATTAGTAGCAAACAAATATGAAAGGCAGTGACTTATACAGCCTAAAATATGAATTATTAGTTGCAAAATTATTAAATAATGGGCACAGAATAAAATATTTATAGGAATCAAATGTGCTCTTATCCTTATTTGTTAAGTAAAACATAATGAAGAACATTCAGAACAATGAAAGGATTTGTTGTTCCAACATTTTATTTTAAGCACAACCTTTAGTTTTAATTAATAATTGCGGAAATCAGTGAGAACATATGCCTAGTAAAAACATCAAAAAAAATTAAGCAAGAGGTAGTTCTTACTTCTAAAATAAAATGAAAACTTTTGTAAATATTCCAACTCATATCTTTCTGGGTCCATTTTTTTTCTAAGTGTACAACCTTTGCTTCATTTTCTCTCATAATTTTTCAGTCAATGCATTGAGTTATTAGCAGCAAAAGAATGAGAAAAAAACGTGCTGAAAAATAGCACTGATAATCAATTAAAAGCAAACAATGCATAAAAAATATCTTACTTTACACAGAACAATTTTTATTTTTATTTGATATTTTAATTTTTATTCTAAAACCCAAAACAATAACTACAATATTCTTTGTATTAGTTAATCTTAGTCAATCTTCATGACAAAAAATTTATACGAATCTAAACTTTAGGCTTAAGATTAATAGAGCATGCAGACGATATATTCCTCTATTTTGCAGTTTTGACATGTTCGCAGAACTCTCGACGTTGCGTATCATACAAATAAAAACAAATTGCAAGTCATATACTTCAACTTCTACTCCTCTATCTTCATTTTAAATGTTTTCAAAACTCAAAAGATGTTATATTTGCAGATGAATTTTATACGCCAGAATGAGTTTTTGAAAACATCATTTTCCAAAGATCAAAATCAAAAACTAACAAAAATAAGCTACTACTTCTTTCCAAAAAAGTACCCTTTTACCCTCACCCCTTTCCGTTTCTTGACGAATAACCCTTTATAATTCTTTCTATCATAAAACGAAAGAGGTAGGAAGAAAATTACGGTTTCGAGTTTTCTTCACTGGCAACGAGTATTAATCAGATACGTTTCTGGAACGTGTTGCGGTTACTTATCGTCTGACTTTTCTTTTTATCTTCCTCTCTATTCCATTTCCATCGTTTGGTAATTTTTCATTCCCTAATGGTCCAGTTACTTTGCTACTAATGTTATAACTGCAAGAAATTCGAAAACGATTGAATTGAAAACTATAAAATTGTTCCACGTTTATTTTAGAACAAAAAATAAAAACATATACAGCTTACATTAACAACGTGGGCTCCTGCCAATAAATAATAAAACAGTAAATGGTCCGAGAGGCACTTAGCAGCATGATCGATTGCTCAAAATTATTCGAAATTGTTTTGATTGTTGGAAAGTTGCGAGAAATAAATCAAACCTTCCATCGTAAATTTAATTTTATTTGTCTCCGGTGTTTAAGTATAATGAAATAATTTTTGCACAAGAAAAGAGATTATAAATTATTTGAAAGGGGTGCGCGTAATAAGTTTTGGAAGCAGTTTTTGGAAATCAAGCGTAAATCAAAATCAGTGAGAAAATTTTAACAGCCAGCTTACCGGAGTGACCATGTGAAATTTAATATTTCAATAAAGGATTTTTAATTATCTATGTTTTGAATAGAGTTTTTTAGTGATTCCATTTTTGAACTAAATCTTAACAAAAGAGAAACATTTTGAAAAGCAAACGTAAATGAAATTTTAACCATCATCTTAATGGAGCCACCATGAAATTTACTATTCAAATGAAGGATTTTTGAATTATCTATGTTTCGATTAAAACTGTTTAGTGATTCCATTTTGAATTAAATATTAGAAAAAAGAGCAAAAATTTAATTATTTTGGAAATTAAGCGTAAATTAAAACCAATGAGAAGATTTTAACCGTCATCTTAACGGAAACACCATGAAATTTAATATTTAAATGAACGGTTTTGAATCTGATTGGTATGCCGCCAAGCGCCCCGGATTATCCCTGCAGTGCACTTGTCCTACACTTAGCTCCTAGACTAGGCTCAGCTTTGTCAAGACTTAGGACCGGCCATATAAAGTGTTTGACCTTCAGAGAGAAAGAAAAGACTTATGCCTATTATCATTGCTCGGCCATCGCTTCTCCATCTCATCTTTTGGATTGCATTGATGCCTCTGTGAGGCAACTGGTGAGTGATGGAGAGACTGTCTATGACTTGCTGATGCGACATGATCTTCTGGACTTGGTCAAGGGTTCTTGACCAAGCGGATAAGCAACAACAGCACGATTTTGAAAATATCTATGCTTTGATTAGAAATAGTGGTTGCATTTTTGTATTAAATAGTAAAAAATAGCATTAAAAAACTTAAAAAAAAACAAATAATATTTCTACAATTTCAACGATAAATTTTCGAAGTAACAATATTTGTCTCTCGCAATGCCTAATGCCATGTCTCCTCCATTAGAATATTATCATAAATATTTATAATTTGCAGAGCCGGGAGAATGGTTCTTAGTAGTTTAGAAACTGAACTGTGATTGTAAAGAATCGTGGTTCGATCCCTAGTGGTGGTTTGAAGCCTACCCAGCTACGATGGGTGCCAGCTTGTTTGGGATGTAAGGTCGGTTTGTCCTCACATTACTACAATCAAGCCATTGGTATTGAAATTGTGGAGCCTTAACCTTCGTAACGGGCTGTTGTGAGAATGATTTACTTAATATTACATAATTACATCATAATAAATGGCTTAAAAAGCAATATATACAAATAAAAGCTTGAAAGTGATATAGATATGTTGGCTAACTTCGTATAATGTGAAAATTACATGTAAGTGTAAAAAATACACAGGCAGGAGTTAAATAATACGAGCAAACATACAATCCATTTTTTAAAAAAAAAATTTTTTTTTTCAATTCGATAATTTCTTTCTTCTTATTTTTTTTATTATTTAATGCAAAGCATCGATTCGAACTATTCCTTCAACGTCGATTGTATAATAATAATCATAATTTTTCCCGGCGAGTTTAACTACTGCATTAATTATCACTGCGTTAACCATTTATATAAAATAAAACACAAGGAATTTGAAGTTAAACAAAGTTGATAGATGTTTACCGCATTTACTCTCACCTTTTTATTAATTAATAAAATCTTTTTTTAATTTTTCTTAATCTGAGAAATAATTAAATAGGAGAAGCAATTCACTTATCTTCAAAGCATTCTCGAATGAGAAATGTTCGTTCGATTTCTTCACATCCCTTTCATCTACCTTTCGTTCCTTGCTGTAGTGCTGTAATTAAGAAAATTATTATTATTTTTTTTATATTTTTTACCAGTTCCCGCACACTTCCGGATTCCTTGATTAGTAAAATGGGATTTAATGTGAAAAGAGAAAAAATGTTCGAATGAGAGGGTGAGTATAAACTTTTTTTTTCTAATTCATTTCTATGCATCGCAATTTATGTTTTAAAAAAATTGAACCGAATAATTAAAGTGTGAAAAATAATGAGAGTTGTTTAGAAAGGTATTTTCTCTCAATAAAACTCGTCATTAAATTGTTTTGAAAGAGGATTAGTGAATTTCGAATGAGGGGAATTATTCAACAACTTTCCGACTTATTTTTAGTGTTTTTTTTGTTGCAAAAAGAGTGTGTTGAAGAATTTAATAAAAAATATTTTTGGTTAGTAAAAATTATCTTTTAAAAATTTGATTTACAGTAATGGCTGTAATAAATAAAGAAGTTTCTCTTCGTGTTTTAACAAAAAATTAGTTTTCTTTGGTTATTTTATTTTTTACAGGTTTTTGGGATAGTCACAAGTAGCATCTAAACTGTACTTCATAACTGACAAATTGTAATTAAACTCAACTTTGTAATTCATTACATTCCATACTGTGGTTCAATTCTACCCTGTAGTTTGTACTGTAGTTCATTTCTACTCCGTAATTCATAATCCTCTGAACCTTAGGTTTCATACCTTTTTGGCAAAATATTTTTAACGCTCTCTTAAAAAAAATTCTGAAAGAAACTGTTCTTAAGCCATTATGAAAAAAAATTTTTTTTTTAATTTTTGACGTGACGCAGTTATAATCATGCCGTTCCGCTAAATTATTGAACAGTCAAACTAATGAATTCCATATAAACTGTGGTTCAATTCTCCCCTAAAGAGTTCCACATTATCTGAGAAAATGTTTGAATGTTTATTACAAACTACTATAATAAATTATTGGTAGAGCTTCGCGCTCCCGTGCCATAGGGCCTGGGTTCGATCCTCGGGCCGGACAAGGTTGACTCAGCCTTTCATCCCTTTAGTGGGTCGGTAAATGAGTACCAAGCATGGAACTAAACACTGGGGCTTTCGCGTTCGGTTGACCACCTAACCGGAACATCTACTCTTGCATCCCAGAGTCCAAGGTCAAGAAAACTGAGATGGGCACAGTAGGCCTTGGCCCTCTATGAGCTGTTGCATCACTGAGTTCAGTTGCATTNTTTTTTTCTAATGCAATACATTTCAATGATTTTATTAACAAAATGAGGCATAAAAATTGATTTTTAAACTATCTTCTAACTCTATTTCTCTTAACAAATAACAGGAATTCTATTTTTTTTTCAAGTAATATTTTTTATTCATATTGCATGGGGTTGCATAAAAGGGGTAGATTCTTTTCGCAACCCGTACTCTCTAAAGACGAAAAACCAATTTATAAAATAGTCTCTCCCACGTCATTTTCAAAAACCTAATTTATATTTGTATCGCATTACAGGTGTAACGATCAAATACCTTGTCTCAACTTTTTCTCAACTTTACGAACGACTGAACTGAGTTGCTAGTTTATATTTCCTTGTAATGGCGTCGTAAAAACCATGGGATATTTCTAACGACCTCTTCCTAAAAAGTATCAATAATGTCTCAAGCCAACTCAACAACAGATTTCTTGACATAAATTTTTTTTAAAAACGTTCGTTTTAGGACCTCTGAATGTAATGAAGTGGCAAAAAAGGTATTTTTTTCTAGTTTGCTCCTATTTTTTTTAAAAGCTTAGTAGGTTTTATGGATCTGATTTTATTGTCAAATTTCAAAATGATAAAAAAAATGGTTTAGGTAGTTTTTATAGAATAAATTCAGCTATTTTTAAAACATACTTCAAATGATACAAATTTTCAAGAATTGAAAACATGCTATAAATTAATTCATAGATAAAAAAAATGAATTAACAGAAAAAACTTTTATTTTTGTCACTGCAGTGAACCTCTCACAATAGAATTAATGCAATTTTGTTTTCATGGATGCATTTAACTTTGATAGTTTAATTTGAAGTTGGGATATTCTGTGTTTTTGATTATGCAGTATTGATTTTATCCTTTATTTTTGGGAATTAATGTAGTAAATAAAGGATTATGAAATGTATGTCGAGTACATTTGATACATATATACATTTGATAATAGATACAGTTTGATTTGAAGTTGGGATATCCTATGTTTTCTGATGATGCAATATTGATTTTGCCCTTTATTTTTGGGAATTGATATAGTAAATAAGGGATTATAAAATGTATGTCGAATACATTTGATACATATATACATTTGAAATAATACATATAGTTTGATTTGAAGTTAGGATATGCACGTATGTTTCGGGTGAAATAACGGTATGTCAAGTTACGGTTTCAGTGAAGTTTTTTAAAGGATATTTTAGGATAGGATTTAGAAAGGATATTTTAGGATGCATTTTGAATTGAGTTAGAATAAATAAGTTTTTTTTTCGTTCATGTGTCTTTTGGAATTATTTTAAAAAAACAAAGAAGAATTCTAACAAATCGATTAAATATCAGCAAATTTTGATTTTAAAGACAGATATGTTATGTTGGGAAGTACTGTATCAGGTTACGATTTGGAATGAAGTTAAGGGCAATTCTATGGTGTCGGACATAAAAAATGATGTAGCCTAATGTGATGTAGCCTAGTAGATGTAGCCTAAGAAATTTTATAATTTTTTAGAAATTTTGATGCATCAAAGTAGACGATACTGATGTACCTTTTACCTGCATTTAGTAGCGTAGCTATCAGGGGAAAAGAAAGAACTTATATCCCCTGATATAGCCTAAGAGATTTTATGATTTTTTTAGAGATTTTGATGCATCAAAGTAAACGATATTATTGCTAAACCTTTTACTTGTATTTAGCTATGTAGCTATAAGAATCAGGGGACAAGAAAGAACTTATGTCCCCGGATGTAGCCTAAGGAATTTTTTTTGAGATTTTGATGCATTAAAGAGGACGATATTTTTGATATACTTTTTACTTGTATACAGTGGCGTAGCTATCAGGGAACAAGAAAGAACTTATGTCCCCAGATGTAGCCTTAAGAATGCGCCAAATTTATTAAAAATAATTAAAAGGGAATTCCAGAACAAATTTTTTCTCTTTTTCCCTGTCTCATTTGTTAATTACAGGCCCACTAATAAATAATAGATTAATATTCTAGTCTATCTATTCAGCATTCGGAGTTTATCAAACCATTTTTCAGAGAATTGAGCGAGACAGAAGAGTGTGTGATATGATTGAATCTGTTTTACTCTTAGACGAAGAATTTTTTATCCATTTCCCTAAAAATTGTACAGGTCGTGTATTATTATAGTAGTTTACCTTGCATGTTTTATTTTTTTAAATATTTTTGCTAATATACTAGACACAAATAAATAATAAATAGGTATCACTCAATCAATAATCATCTAAGTGTAATAGAAAGTATATTGTATAATTTTAAACCAAATAGAATGAGCGTTTTTAGATAGTCGGGTTGCGCTGACTTAAAGTTGTGAAATCGTATTCAATGTAAAATTAAACTAATGAATTTAGTTTTGCAGAATTCAAACTTGTAACAATTCAGAAATGTTCCCTTAAGTTTAACACTATATCATCTATGTATATTATAGGTATATCAGATGCACATAAACTGAGTTAACCAAGTATAAGCATGTACTTAAAGTAAAGAACAGTTTCTGAATGCGGATGAGTTGCTTTTCTCATAAAAAAAATACAAAAAATTAATAACTACAGAATATTCCGAAAAAAGGTTTTTGCTCCAGATCAAACCGTTTTTCACGCTTTTCTTAACAAAATGTTCTAAATTAAGTTGAGTTGCTTCTCGAAAAATTTAAATTAAGTTTTCCTCAAAAAATAAATAAATAAAATAGTTAAAATAACATAAATAAATTTCCATTGCACAATTTTAAGTTAATAATATAAATAACTTTAAATACAGCATAGTTAAGCAGATTTTATTAGGTAGCTGAGGAAAAATACATTATTCTAAATTAACCTAAAGGAACATTTAGATGTTTTCTATTCATATTTCAATTTTTTAAAAAGAAAAAGCAAAATATGAGATGAAAATAGATGAAAAGAAATGTAATGAAAAGTAAAGCTGTGGTTTCGGACGTAAATAGCGTCGGGAAGAAAAATAATTAATTATTAATTTGCAATAAAAATAGTTTTTTTTAAATCAAAATAAACTATGCAAATGAGACTTGGAATCCTGCTTTAAACAGAAAAAATGATTTTGAAGTTATATTTTTAAAACGATTTATTTTTCTTAGTGTCAAATTCATAATCTAATTTGTCAATGCAAAATTCTTCCATAATTACTGAAGAACTGGGAAAATGTATTATAGTTCAAAAGATTTTAATTAAATGCACTTTACACTAAGATATTGCATTTTCAAATTCTTCAAGTTAGCCTTATGAATAGACTGTAAGAAATTGAAGAAAACTTATATAGAATTAAACTAAATATATTGCATAGCGTTAATCTAAACCTCGTGTAACTTTCAGCAATATTTTAACATATTCTAAGCAAAAAAAATTGCCAATTCAAAATATTTTAGCTTAGTTTTGAGATGAAAAGAAATCTATAAAATTTTTCAGAGGTAAATAGTACTTTTTTAATGCTCAATTTATAACTAATATATTTATGAAAAAAAATTCTTAATACTTTGTGCAAAATACTGGGGGTTATGTATCGTTGTTTATTGAGCCTTAATTATTGAAATACTCTGTCTACGGATATTGTATTTTAAAATTCTGTATATTTACTCCGTGAATAAACAATTAGAAAATTATAACAGTTTTATTGCAATAACTAGATATTCTCTCAACTTTGTCTTAATATATTTTAAACGAACTTACTAAAATAAAAAGAAGAAAACATGGGAAACTTACATATACGAAGAAAAATTGGAGTTTTCGAAAAAGAGACCCCGCGGCATTTTCAAACCCTTCTTTAAATTTACATTTCACGGTTTGGCAACGACTTAAATATTCATCGACCTCGCGTTTCAGACCAAGTTTGAACTATTTTCCATAGTACAACACATACTCTCTTTCTAGAGCTTTATCAAAGAAAAAAAAAACGACCACAGCGTTACCAAGCATTTGGTTGGATACCAAAACGTGAATATTTCAAGTCGAACGCTTTCTTTAGCGTCGAGGTATACAGCGATATAGATATAGCTAAAGAAGCTCTATATTTATACAGCATTGTCACATACCCTAAGGGACTAGTTGTAGCTACGTTTTTCGAAATTCGTATAATGGTCTAACTATATATTCGCCACAGCAGTATTTTTTGTATTGCTAAAGGGTGTGGAGGAGATATCTGAATTTGATGAGTAGGTGATAATGTTTTTCCTCATGAATGTTGATATCTTTTTTTTTCGTCCGCGTGTCAGCTTGGCTTTTTTCACCTTGGATTTTGCGATAAGATGACAGGGTTTTTCTTTTTTTCTTTTTTTCGGTTGCCAAACTGTTCGGCGTCTGTATGTTAAATCCGGTCATTGAAATTCGAAAGCGCCGCTGCTGCTGCTGCTGGGAGGGTGAATTCATAAAAAGTTTAAAACCTGATGCAGATCGTTTAAAACAACTATTTATCCTTGTGGTTGTAATATAATTTATTTTTCTTGCGATAGTATCAAACACGAGTTAGAATTTAGTTTTTAAACGCCAAAGAGGGTTTATAGATCCCTTATAAAAGCATGTTTTGAGCATTTTTTTAAAAAAATTTATAATCGTCTTTGAACAACTGACCGAATTCTGAGTTTACGACTATCAATGTTCAACTCCATATTCTTGTAATTTTGAACCCGAACCATAAAACAAAGGAACTCCTGGATTAAGTATTGGGATAAACCAGCTTTCGGGGAGGACTTTTTAATGGAACTAACCCGTATTTGCGTTACATGGAGAATTTAACCAAGAAAACCTCCCACGACTAGACCAACATGAACCCATCTAACTCATGATCCGCCTATTACTAAGGATATTTTACGTCATCATTTTTATTTTATTTTATTTTATAACCGTCGTTGAACAGCCGACCCAATTTCATGGGTTTACGACTACTTACGTTCAACTCCGTAGCCTTGTAATTTTGAACCAATCCAGAAGACAAGGAAACTCCTGGCTCAGTACCCCCAGAGGTATTGATTTGTTGAGGGAACATTACGTCATCATTGTGGTTAGTGCGAGCCGGGAGGAGAATTCATATCAAGCAGTCACAGCTGGGATTCGAGCCTGAGTCGCCTCATTGAAAGGCAAACGCCCTACCTCCTGAGTCACGTGTTTTGGACACTGACTACGCGTTTTGCACATTGTCTCTGAAAATGTTTAATATTTTTTTTCCTTACTCATAGGAATAATCCCATTTCACTAATCTTAAACTATCGTTAGAACACCACCAGTTTTGGTATTCTACATTACGTTGCATTTTGTTTTTGCTACTCATAAATCCATGAGACTTATTACGAACTTATTATTTCGAAAGGGAGTAGCAAAATATCGAGGTAGTACGACGGAAATAAAAAAAAATTTAACATTCGATAATCAGGTTGAGAATCTTCAGCATTTGAACTTGCAGTAAAACTATACCATGAGGGAAAACTATACCAGCGGAAATGCAACTACAAAAATTGAAACTTGGTGGCTTGAAAGAGCCATTCCTATTTATGAACTTAACACAAATTTTTCGTTTTACCGAAACTCTAATTTGTTAGAAATTTATGCAATTTGAAGTGATTTTTCGCTTACAAAATAAGCCTACTTTTTTCTTTTTTTTTTAATTAATAACCATTTAGCCGTAGAAGAAAAATTATTTATCACATCCGAGATCGCACTCGTGCTTGATTTGACAAAAAAAAAAGAGAGAGATAGAAATAGATTAGATTACGCTAGATCTTAACATTTATATTGAAATTTTTGAAAACATTAAAACCTTAATTTAAAAGGAGATAGAAACCTTTTCCTATTTGAGCGGTTATAATGATATAAAAGTTCAGTTAAATAGTATAATTACTTCTTATTTATTTCTTATCATTGATTCAAACAATTCGTATTTGTAAATTAAATTTTTTTCAAGTACATTTTTCAAATCCAGGCAATCATTCATTTCGTTACGATTAGCACATATTAACAATATGTTCATGCGCAAAATTGCAATACATATTTAAATAAGCAGTATGCTTATACAAAATTATAAATAATTATTTTAATACAATGAACATATTTATTGAATTTTTAATTCTAATTGAACAAAATAAATCGTACATAAACTCCTCGAAGAAATTGTTTTATATTATTGATAAAAAGCCACGGAAATTGTTTTATATTATTTCGTGTAATTGTTTTATATTATTGATAAAACAATTACACGAACCGCACTTGAACGTTAAGAAGTCCATAAATATGCAATTATGAAATTCAAAAACAAAATAAAAGATGAATAACATCTACTAATATTCACATAATAACTACACACTTCTTCATGCACTAGCATAATCAACACCATAATTCTTAATGAAAATTCGATGTTTATATTCTGTACAAAATAAACTTTTTTTTATGGATTGCGCCATTTTGCTCTCAGACGATTTTTGAGTGCTTTTATGGGATAGAACAAAAGCTATTACAAGCAAGGTACAAGAAGAATTTCGCAAGTTGTTTTCTTTGGAAACATTTTAGTAATTATTGCAGATAATGACTTAATTAATATTCATTTTGCTCCTGGTATTGTTCTATTGAAAACATAATAACAATGTTTTTTTTCTTCTCCCAAAGTAGCAAACTAATTTGGGTTCCTTAATAACATTGCCTTTATCTTACTTAAGCTTCGCATCTGCAGTTAATGTGGCTTCGTTAAGACTTTGCTCAATTAGTTTTCTCTGTATGATTTTATTATCTCAATTATAGATCTAAATATCACTCGGAATTTATTCAATTACCACTCTGCTGGATTCGAGTTGATAACATTTTGCGATAAAATGCTGCGAAATAAAGAATACTTGAGATTTGAGGTTGTTTTTGTTAACCTCAAGTATTCTTAAGCACTATTCCGAGTTCATAAGAGTAGAATACCTATGCACGAATTTAAAAAAATTGTTTTAATAATAAATTAAAATTTTTTTGTTAAATTTTATAAAAATATCCAAGTTTACCTTATGTAACAGTGTTTTGTCATGAAATATATCAGATTTTAATTTTATTGTATTTAAGTGGGCTATTAACTTAGTGAACAGCCGTCCAGGTGGCCGAGTGGTTAGCGCGCCTGACTGTGGAGCCGATGGTTGCGGGTTCGAATCCCGCTCAAGGCATGGATGTTTCTTTCTCTCTCTGTGTGTTCTATGTCCCTTCTCCTGTGTGTGATTGTGTGAATGCGACCAGCCCTATAAACAGGTTGTGGGCGACGCTGCTCCACCGCCGCGGCTTCGCCACAGGTGCCCACTGGGTAACGAGAAGAGAGTAGCAGTTGTGCACCTCTGTGGCCAATGGGACAATTGTCCCAAGTCCCGCCATTAAAAAAAAAAAAAAAAAAAAAAAAAAAAAAAAAAAAAAAAAAAAAACTTTGTAAACAGCTGTGGTTTGATTTTTAAGATCTCTGCTTTTGCAACATCTTTCACGAGCTGTATAAATGCATGAATTTTTTAAATTAATTATCATTGTTTTGTATTATAATATATCACGCCACAATTTTAAAATATTAAATGCAAATCCAATGAGACTCAACGTCCAACATTTTGATCAACACTTCGTACAATTTTATCGCGTAAGAAGAAAATAATATTTTGGAATTATCTTTTATGTTTGCATCATGCCTTTTCAAAGCTATTTTTTATGTTAAAATATTATTATATTTGCCCCTGTTAATCATAATTCTTAATTACAAACAAAAATTATAAGAAAGTAGAAAGCCTGATTAAAGTAGCTTTTAGGATAGTTTTAGATTTTAATCATTATCTTATATTTGAATCTTAGATTTGAGACTTAAATATTTTATTATTTAACACGTGTTTCATAATGTAAAAAAATAATGTTGTTCATAATGTTGTTTACCCTATTGTTAAAAAAATACACTATAAAAGAAGAAAAAATTTTTTTTAAAAATTTTAATAATTATGTTATAATTGATAAAAATTAAAATGCACCATTATTTCAGGTTATAATTTTAAAAAATTTTATAATTTAATTTTTAAACAAATATTTATCACGTTTATGAGTCCTCTAAACCAGTGTTCCCCAACCTTTTTATCACTGCGGACCTGTCAACGTTTGATAATTTTACCACGGCCCAATGAGGGGGGGGGGGCATTGATTGTTTATATTTTAGATTATTTTGATTTTATAATTTTAATTTAATTGTATTTAAACATACCTTTAAAATAAAATACAGTTACACCAAAAAATAAAGTGATTTAGCATTTTAACTTACTTGAACATTACATCAATGAGAACCCTGAGCTTGTTTCTTTACAATAAGACAGCTCCATCTGGGGGTAATCGGAGACAATAACACCCGAAGTGTGTTGCTTATCTCCAATTTATTCCGTTGCTTTGTTTTTGTTGCTGTTACTGCAGAAAATCCCGCTTCACACAGATAGGTTGTCGGAAATGGCAATAGGGATTTAAGTGCTGTGGTGGCAATCTCGGGGTATTCTGCCAAGACTTTAATCCAGAACACCGGCCGAGTTGTTGTTTCGAACGTAGTTTTAAGGCCGCCGTCATTTGCAATCGCCAACAGTTGATCTTCTTCTTGCATTAACAAGCTAGATTCACCCGATTTGTTGGCAAATGGGTCGCGGATCCATTCCTTACCAGTTTGTGGGTCTTTTGTAGTTGGGAAGTAGCGCTCGAACTCTTTAAAAGCAAAGACAGGTGATCGTGAACCAACTGCGAGAATGAATCTTCAGGCTCTGTCTCGCCTAAAATACCCATTTATGTATGAAACATGTCGAAAATGCCTCTGTTCACGCGTCGACCCCATAACTCCAGTTTGGCTTTAAAGGTAGCTACTTTGTCAGCCAACTTGAAAACGGTTGTCATTTTCCCCTGAAGGCACAGATTGAGTTCATTCAACAGGTTGAATATGTCACACAGGTAAGCCAGTTTGGTGACCCATACCTTGTCACTGAAATGTGCTGCCAGCGGTGACTTCTTTTCTAAGAGAAATCTTTGCAATGGCTCTCGCAATTCAAATACTCTCAGTAGCGATTTTCCTCTGGATAACCATCTTATTTCTGTGTATAACAGAAGGCATCTGTACTCTGCGTCCATCTCCTCACAAAGCTGCTCAAACAGGCGCGAGTTAAGGGCGTGTGCTTTGATGTAGTTAATAACTTTAACGACATCAATCAATACGCTGTTAAATTCTGGTGACATTTTTCGGCTTGCTAGCACTTCCCTGTGAATGAGACAATGTGTAGCTTCACTCTCAGGTGCAACTTCCTTAATCCGAGCAGTTAAACCAGATAGACGTCCGGTCATAGCAGCAGCTNCAGAAAATGTGATTGTATTAAGTTAATGTCCGATATTTACAGGCTCCCGCTAGACGGCGTACTCGAGCGTTGCGATCGCGAATTGACAACAGTGTTTTGTCATGAAATGAATCAGGTCTTAACTTTATTGCATTTAAGTGGGCAAACTTTGAGATTGATTTTTAAGATCTCTGTTTTTGCAATATCTTTCACGTGCTGTATAAATGCATGAACTTTTTTTTAAATCAATGATCTTTGGCTTGTATTATAATATATCAGGCTTCGATTGTAAAATATTAAATGTAAATCCTAATGAGACTCAGCGTCCAACATTTTGGTCAACAATTGGTACAATTTTATCGCTTAAGAAAAAAAATAATATTTTGGAATTATCTTTTATGTTTGCATGCCTTTTCAAAGCGATTTTTTATGTTAAAATATAATTATATTTGCCTCTGTTAATCATAATTCTTTATTACAAATAAAAATTATAAGAAAGTAAAATACCAGATTAAAGTAACTTTTTGGATAGTTTTATATTTTAATCATTATCTTATATTTGAATCTTAGATTTGAGACTTAAATATCTTATTATTTAACTCTTTCATAATGTAAAAAAAAATAATGTTGTTCATAATGTTGTTTACCCTATTGTTAAAAAAATACACTATAAAAGAAAAAATTTGTTTTTAAAAAATTGTAATAATTATGTTATTATTGATAAAAATTAAAATTTATCACTATTTCATGTTATAATTTTTAAAAATATTGTAATTTAATTTTTAAACAAATATTTTATCTCTTTTATGAGTCCCTTAAACTACATTTTTCTAAGTATAAATATCATTTTTTATCATTATTCAAAGTTCGGGTTATATTAGGATATATTTCTGAGGTCCACAATAATTTGATTAGAATCAGTATTAAATATATTTCATTAATTGCATGCATAACTCAACGAGCCTAAAGGAATATGTTGACAACATTGTTGTATTCAAAATATTTGAAATTGCTGTACAGAATGTGTCTAATTTTAATCAGAAATATAACGGCAAGTTGCACAGAAGTGGACTATTGGATACTGTTAATCACTACACGAATCTTGAAATCGCTATCATTACAATAACATATTTACGTGCTTAAATGCACGAGCTTTACTAAACTCATTTTTTATTGCTTCGAATTCGAATGCATCAAATTTAATTTTTTGCAAACAAATTAAAATTAGTGACCATTTTTTGTGAATCAAAGTAAATCAATTTTTAAAGCCACTGTAGCACTAATAACATTTAAGAAGCACTTTTTAGCAAGCAGCATTAACAGCACTACAGCAATTAGATTTTACTCTAACTACATTTTTTTACATTAATGTAATTTCCAAATTCAAAAAGAGCCGAATAGCTACAATTACTTCTAAAAAGAGGAGCTTATATCGTCTTTGAAATAAAATCGACTGCGTAAATATCTTCTTTTGTAGTTTGAATTTCAAAATCGCCATCATATTACATCTTTCCTTTTTCCTTCTCATCGTTTCTAAAAAACGTAGATCCGTTTTGACGTTGATTCTTAAGAGAAAAATGCTTCTCTCAAAATTTCTTTCGTCAAATTCCACATAAAATGTGGCAGTACGCCAGGAAATATTTTGTCATTTGGTTTTCAGTGCCTTTGTACTTTTTCCCGCGTTTCTTCCATTTTTGTTTCGTCCAGATTCTGCAGACGCATGCAAGATAGAAAGGAATAAAACTTGGGCATAAAAATCACCCTATCCTTTCGATTTATTTAGTTTTTTTTTTCCTTCCAGTTTTTGCTCAGAATCTTTATCCTATGAATAGCATTGTTCGAAGCTTTAACTTTTAACCAAAACTTAAAGAACGATTAGTTTTTATTAATGACATTCGCGAAACGGAAACTTTCAGACATCTAAACTTTGGCCCAAGTATTGTAAATTCTAACCATTACCAGGGCTAATTCGTCATCGTTAGGAACAAATTTTATGGTTCAATAAGTTTTGGCTATGGTTTATTCTAATGGCATTTGTTTTTAAAGCTTCAGTTAAGCTTAGTTTTCAAAGCGTAAAATAATATTATTCGTGTATCATAACTGTAATTTTGCTCGCTGCACTCGTCTCTTGTCTAATGATTCTTTTAAAACAATACTGCTGTTCATTAAAAGTAAAACAAGTAAACAATTTCTCAGAAATAGCTTTAAATGTATAAAACTTTGAAAAAGGCTGTAACACTACTCGATCCCTATGGCCATCGCGCCATACATAAAGCTAACTTTGACGTATGAGGACATGTGTTATGTGCAACATTTTCGTTATAATGCATCGCTATTTCTTTTATTAATATTTCAAATGAAGTGAAACATATTAGTTGTATCAGAAGTCAGTTTATATGAATTGCGTTGGTTTGAGCAATTCAAAAATTTGCAACTAAATGCATTTTATGTCAATATATTTGTGACTTTTAATTTAGCTGTAGTTTTTTTGCAATTCTTTTATATATTGGGTAAAAATGAACCTCTTAAAAACTTTACATAAATATCAGCAGTGAAATAATATCAAAGAATTAAAAAGTGGTGGCAAAATGGTATTTTTACAAAAGTATTGATAATTGAAAAGCCAATGCTCTTTATATTCAAGTAAAAACGCGGATAGAACTGATGAAACGAGAAATATGTACATTATTTATTCTGCTTTCAAAACTGAAAACTGATATATAATTCTAATTTTAGAAGGATAAAATTGCGAGGAGATGATGAGACTTTATTCAATTTAAAACAAACGAAATACTTAATTCTATCACATAAAGCAATTAAAAATTCCATAAAGTAAAACGATTTATTTTTATATTATTTTTGTACTTCGATACATGATTTAGGTACTGTTATAGTTTTTGTTGATGATAAAATTCTAAAACACTCAAATACTTAAAAAATGATTTGTTTCCAATTTTACAGGTTTTGAAGATCGTCTGAAGCTTTTTAAATATAAATTGTCTTTAAATAAATCTCATTAAGAAAATCTATATAATTGCTAAAATCAAAACTTTTTAATCCTAACTTTTATTAAGGTGTGTATTTGTTAGGACAATACAGCTTTCATGCATTTAAAAAAAAATAGTGGGAACATTCAAACTGATTTGTAAACTACTTTTCTAAATTGGTTGAATTACTTAGTTTGAAAATTCAAATAATTTTTTTAAATTTTCAAAATTTAATTTCAGTTTTTAAAAAAATTCATACCAACGAAAAAATTCAAGCAAATTTTGAAATTACCGTAGAGTTACCATAGGTTTAAAAGACGCACCATCCGTTTTTCTTTTTTTTTTTCAAGCTATATGAATTATTCAAACAGTTCGTTAAAGCAGCATTCGTTGTAAAAGGATTCATTAAGACCTTAAGGGGCAGTAAGTATTTCCATGCTAAAAATTTAAAAAAAGAAAAAATAGAAAAATAAAATAGAGTAACTGAATCAGTGGATTCAGTTGTAGGAGATTTCCCGCTTCTTTTTCCTTTTTTTCCATAAGAAATAAAAGAATAATAATAAAAAAAGGAAGGAACTTCCATGCACGCTTTGCTGTTCTTTTCTAATACAATTTGTTCAATCTCGTTTCGAACGATATTTCCGAAAGAAGGGATTGTATTGATTTCTACCCCCTTCTTTACATCAGGTTTTTAGCTCTTATAAATATAAAAAAAATCCGTTTAAGAATATTTTTCTGAAACTTCTGAGAGAAAAAATTCCGAAACTAAATTGTTTGCAAAAGTTAACTTGTACCTTTTTACACTATATTGTTTGCTTTGAAGAGTCTTTAGTATTCTTATTTTGATTTCTTAAAGCAAATTCGGCTTCAGAAATTTGATTTTGAAAAATAAAAAAGGAAAAAAAATTGAATGAACTGTAGAAGAATTTTAAAAAATAATAGTAGCGGATAATAATTTATTTTGTTAAATGTTTTAAATGCAGACGACAAAATATATTTGAGGGTTAGTTCCATTATCAAATCACCTTATTTAAACATTTTTTTCATTTTAATACACCAAAAGAATGTTTGATTAGTTGCCATTTTAATTGCTACACAAGCTAATAATGAGTATTTTTTGCAGACCAGGGCTAGTCCTTTAGAACATCGTTTCTCGATCTCCGATTCGTTAGCAAGTGCTGATCCGTAAACCCTTTTCACGGGCCCGAAAACTCTATTACTTTAAATTTATTATTTCTTGCAATATTAAATAAAGACCTTACTGCTACAGATAAGGAAGTTATCTAACTATCGTCAGTTCTAAGACAAAATTACAATTCATTTCAATAAACATGTATCAGTTCTGTATAAAATCTAGAAAAGAATATCCCCATCTTAATGCAGAAACAATTAAGATTTTATTGCTCTTCTCCTCAATTTGTTTATGTGAAGTTACATTTCGATTATGAGTGTTAGTAAAACAAAGCATTAAAATTGATCAAATCTTGCACTTGCTTTATGTGTTTCTGTAACTNAAAAATCCGTTTAAGAATATTTTTCTGAAACTTCTGAGAGAAAAAATTCCGAAACTAAATTGTTTGCAAAAGTTAACTTGTACCTTTTTACACTATATTGTTTGCTTTGAAGAGTCTTTAGTATTCTTATTTTGATTTCTTAAAGCAAATTCGGCTTCAGAAATTTGATTTTGAAAAATAAAAAAGGAAAAAAAATTGAATGAACTGTAGAAGAATTTTAAAAAATAATAGTAGCGGATAATAATTTATTTTGTTAAATGTTTTAAATGCAGACGACAAAATAGATTTGAGGGTTACTTTCATTATCAAATCACCTTAGGGAAACATTTTTTTTCATTTTAATACGCCAAAAGAATATTCGATTAGTTGCAATTTTAATTGCTACGCAAGCTAATAATGAGTATTTTTTGCAGACCAGGGCTCTTTAGAACATCGTTTCTCAATCTTCGATTATTTAGCAAGTGTTGACCCGTAAACCCTTTTCACGGGCCCAAAAACTCTATTAATTTAAATTTATTATTTCTTGCAATATCAAATAAAGACCTTACTGCTACAGATAAAGAAGTTATCGAACTGTCTTCAGTTCTAAGACAAAATTACAATTCATTTCAATAAATATTCATCAGTTCTGGACAAAATCTAGAAAAGAATATCCCCATCTTAATGCAGAAACAATTAAGATTTCATTGCTCTTCTCCTCAACTTGTTTATGTGAAGTTCTATTTCGGTTATGAGTATTCATGAAACAAAACATCGAAATGGATCAAATCTTCCACTTGCTTTATATGTTTTTGAAACTGATTGGACAACTAGATTTGATATGTTAATCAGCAACAAAGAGTAACTGCAATCATATTAAATTCAGTTATTTATTTATTTATTTTTTGAATTATTTGTTATTATTTTATTATTTTCTTTTCTTTTAATCTATATTTATTTGTATTCATTTGCTAACTACGCATGGCTACATTATCTGGTTTACCTATTTCGCTTGGCTGGTATAGCCTGGTCGGTAGGGCGTTGGACCCATGTCCGAGAGTTCGTGGGTTGGAACCCCGCCGGCCGATGCAGTAAAATGGTGTCTGATGACGTTAAATCTGTCGAGTTGCAGAGTCCTCCATGTTCCCATATCAAATCAATACCTATGGGGGTACTGGCTTGGAGATCGATCGTCCTCTGATTCTGGTCAAAATTACGATCTGTGGATGAATGAATGGATGTATGAATGGGCCCACCCGTCCTATAAACAAGTGTGACGTATGAGTGTGGCCGAAGTCGAATTCTTGGCCATAGATATCGCCACTGGAAAACAAGAACAATCGTGCCCTTCTGCCTAAAACAGGCATACGTCAACAACAACCTATTTCATTATTTGAACAGTAAAATTAATAAATGTAATAGAATTTATCTAAATTTTTATTTACGTTTAAGTAGGTTTTGCTCGCAAAGTTTTTTATTCTAGCGAGTATGTGAATAATCAGAAATAAATTGGCCAAAAATTATTTAAGTGTTTAAGTTTTATTTCGTAAAAATTACATGCCGATAATCCAAACTGCTAACCTTAACGGTTCGCGATAATATACTTAAATATTTTACCTGCCATTCGAGTATATTTGTTTGAGAAACACTGATTTAGAGCATAGAATGAATTAAAAGTGGGTTATACCCACTTTTGGTTATACCAAAGTTCGGGAAAAATGGGGGTTGTAAACTATATCCGACATAAATATAGATTTTTCTGAAAAAAGAACGGTAATTTCATTCGATTTTTTGCTAAATACCTAGCATTTTCATTTTAAAATAATTAAAAGTGTCCAGTTTAAATGGATAATTTTTAAATTGAAAATTATGGATGCTCTTCCTTAGTGAACATCTTAACCCTTTGACTTAAAATTTTTATTTTTTTCACGCTTTTTTCATTATTTTGTAATAAAAAAATTAATGAAAAAAAAGAGAACAATCAAAATCAGTGAAAAATATGTTTAGCGTTTTAATAACTTATGAAATACATAGTTATGAAATACAGCGTGAAACACCTGTGTCTTTTTCTACTTTAAAGGTAAAATCTTCAAAACTGGGCTTCCCTTCAAACAATTATTTTTTTAAGTAAACTTGCACTTATTTAAATCTAAAAGAAATAGTCATTTATCATTGAAATTTCTTTATTTTGCAAAATGAATTATAGATAAATTTATAAATATGAATGAAAAAAAAATTTTTTTCCTCTACCTTTTTGGATTTTGTATTTAATACAAATTTAATTTCGATATTCTAACAGACTTTGTGAATGACTATTATATTGTTTCTTTTTTATAATTAAAAATACTAACTATACTTTTACTTCTAATGGCATCAGACAACAAATATACGAGTATAAAAGAAACACCGGTATCCATCTGGGGGCCTCCCTGACCCCGCCAAACACTCTGTTAAGCGTGGAGGGGGCGGGTTCGAATCCCTGGATGTATTCTTTGTGATGTTCTTCTCTGTGTTATGATATCTGTCCTTCTACTTGACAAAGGTTTATAAGCCTTAATTGAGCACACAAGCCTGCAAATGTATGTTGCACCAATAAACCAAACCGGTATGCATCTCCGTCAAAGGATTAATGCTTTATTTCCCTTCAATTATGTCTTGGTGGGCTTGTTTCAAATTAAAAATCCTAAGTTGATGTCTGGTCCAAATCAAGCCTTTTCTGGTGGGTTAATTTATAATGTAAATTGAGTTTTCTCAGTTTAACAAAACTACGCAATATGTGACTTTCACAATCCCGTAAAACATTCGGCTTCTTTTTCTAGCATATTTAAACCGATCTCAACTGCGTTTGATATCGATTTATAAAAGGTAATCTTACTATATATAAAATTCTAATGATGGTGTCGCAGTTTTCCATTGTTGTCGGTGCATTTTTATTGGCCAGAAAATCACGTGGTGTGATCCAGTTTTTCCTCATTCGTCTCCTTATTGTTTTGGTTGTAGTCAGCATAAAATTAATAAAAGTCATGCTTTTCTTTAAATATTTTTGAATCCCTAACTTAAAGTTATTTTCCTGTANTGTTATTTAAAAAAATGATAATTAAAAAAATCACTTCTGTTCACCAAGAGATCTAAATGTTTATAATACTAATAGACAGTAATATAAGGCGCAAGAGCGTAAGTAAACAGAATTCCTTTTAGTACATAAGATGTTAAGTGAATATTTTTAACTTCAGTAGAAAAACTGTTTTCTGCCAAGAAAAAACAATTATTGCGAAGCAATCATTGGGGTTGGTGAGCGGTAGCGAACAGGGGGCTTTGCCCCGTAGTATAATAATAATATGTTTAATTTCGATCAAATTTTCAATAAATAGTCGCGTCTTTTGGTCACTTTTAACAGCATAATTTATGAAACCGTGACTTAATTAGAATATGTCATTTGTGCTTCCTTTTTTTTATATATTTAAAAAGGGACAATATTTTGGAGCAATTTTCCCCTATGATTCCATTGAGTTGGAAACTTAACAACCGGATATAGTGTATCTGGCAACACTATACATTACGAAAATAAAGGGTAAAAAATTCCCTGCATATCTAAAAAAAATTTGTTTGCAAGAAGTTCCGGCGATAACTTTTGAGACAGGAAGAAAAAAGGAGGTAGGGATAATATATAAGACCCTCACGATGAAAAAAGGAGGAGTTCCTGGAAAATATTAGTACGTTCTTCTTTTTTTATTATGGCCAAAAGTTTCCTGAAGGACCGGAAATGATATATTTTTCCCTCAGAATTTTTTTTTTATATATATATTTTATGCGTGCACCCGTAGAAAAGGAAAATGAAGAAAATTCAATCTTACGCTTTAGGGGTGTTCTATTTTTTTTTTTTTTCGCCATAAGTTCTTCAATCTCAGTGTGGTTATAAAACTTCTGAGAGGTAGTGGATTTACAGTGGAATGTATTATTCTATATTCTCCCTTTTTTTTCTCCTTACAAAGATGAATATCTTTCAAATAATAAAAATCTCCGTTTCCGTTCAATACATTAAATAAATATAAACAAACTGTGTTTAAAAATGGTTGTAAATGTTGTATTAAAAGCCTTAAAAATATTATAATTGGAACATATATTCTTGATTTCTTCCTTTCGTTGCAACTATTCTTAAATTTAAGTTTCAATCGGTTCCTTGTTACTAAAGTAAGAATATATTGCCATATTATATTCATATTCTTATTGTTATTTAAAAGTTGAATATTTCCAAAATGTACCTAAAATGCTCAAACCCTAACAAAAGATCTTTATTCCATAAAACTTTAAGTTTGAATCTATAGAAGCAGAAATTATAACACCATATTATCACCAAAAAGAATTTACAGTCAATCAAATTTCGACCACTTTCAGACTAGCTAGAGAACTCAATTGATTGCTGCTCTTTGCTTGTTGATAATACAAGTTACAATCTTTTCTTGATCTCCGAGAGCGGAATTTCACGTAGTTTTGTTTTCAATTATAATTTACCGCCAGCTGAAGTTTTAACACCTTTCGACTGACGAAAATAATCAAATTTACTCGTTAGGTGTCATATTCTAATTTTTTCCGTAATAAGTTTTTCAATCTCGATATGGTTATAAAACTAAGATATAGTGGATTTATAATGGAATGTCTTTCTATATTCGTCATATTCTTCTATATTCGTTTTTTTTTCTTTCACTTTGCTAAGGTTAATAAATATCGTTCCATTTATAAATTTTCGGTATTCGTTCAGTAAAACTGCATAGTATAAACAAACAGTACTTAATGCTTGTAAATAATGTATTAAGAAGCTTTAAAATATTAGAATGTTAAAATATAAAATATTTTGCTTGATACATACTTTTTGTTACATTCGTTCTAATAGCGATAATTCGTCGATGAAGGTAAAATGCAAAATTGAGCCTTATTGAAGTACTGGGTGAACTATTTAATAATTTTTTATTTGATCTTTCTCATGAATGTGGGAATACAGTCGAAATTTCAATCGACTTCCGACTAGCTAGAGCACTCTAATCTCAACTGTAGCACTTTACTTGATGACAGTGCCCATCGTTTTTTTCTCGATCTAACCGAAACAAGCAAAATTTATATCCAAATCGCATTTAATATTTAAAATTTATGTAATTTATTACCAATTAATATTCTGACCTAGGATATTTAAATCTGATTTGAAGTTCTGCGTCTAATAATAATACAATTCTCAATTGTGTTCTGACCACTACAAGGGAAATTTGTCGCCAAACAGAACTTATCGTCAATTATAATATGTGGCTGCAAGAAATTGTAATTTTACTGTAATTAGAGTTACATTGAAAACTCAAAAAGAAATTAAATGTAAACTATTTAATTACTATTAAAACTATTAAAAACTGTTTCGAATTTTAAGCTAAGTGAGATGAGTTACTCATTTTTATACGTTACGTCGTTGCAAGACAATCATAATTCTTTTTTCCAAAAAATTTTGTTCTCTCAAGACTAAGTTGCACGGGGAAAAAGAAAACTTTTACTTAGACATAAAATAATTCAAAAACTAACGACCGCATCAATATCATTGTTAACAATCAGTGTTTTTCAAGCAGTTTTCTCTAAGAATGCAAGATTTCAATCTGTTTGAGTTCTGACAGCGAGAAGCACGCTTAAATTTTTTTTTATTAATACAGTTTTTTTTAATATGGAAAGAAATATTTCGAAAATGGGTATTTAAAAGATAAAAGAAAGTTGTATTATACAAAGCTTAACTACTGTATGGAACATTATATTTACATTTTTTCTTAGTAAGAGAAAAAAAAATTTCCTTAAAAATTAAATATGGTTTCTGGTTCTGCGTAGAAGAAGATTTAGCCATAAGTTCTAATATTGAAGGCATTAAAATAGACTGAAAGATTTAAGTACTTATTACGTTTAAAAAAATATATTTCGAGAAAAAATAATATTTATTAAAATACTGAGCTTGGAAATAATAATATAAACTTAATTGATACTTACTAAACTATTGTTTCTTAAAAAAATCTTCATGTTCCCTAATTAAGTTAACAAGCCAATTTGCTCAACTCAACAGTTTTCCTACAAAAATATCAGAAGATTTTTTCTTTACAAATTGAAAGTAATATAATTGTGAATAAAAAGTAAAAAATTATCGTTTGAAACTAATGAAATAAATCGGTAAGAAATTCTGCAGACGATTATAATTTGCTTTTTATGCATCGATCTTTTTTCTCTTTTTTTCTTACATCGTCTAACGAACAAAAGACCTATTAAAATCAAGTCTACATCGAATTCTTCGCATAAAATAAACTTTCCAAATATTTAATCCTTTGAACCAATCTCTAATTAATTCTACCCTTTTAGGAACAATAGATAAACTTATTAAAAATATTTTTGGATCGTTAAAGAACCACCAAAAGATTTTTTTTTTCCTTTCGTGCAGTATCGTTTGCTATTATTTCAATTTAAAACGGAAAATGAAAGAAAGGCGGGAAAGAGAAGTAGAAAAAGTTATATTTCTTTTTCGACTAAAATGAAAAAGTTTTTTTTTTCACTCAAAAGAAATAACAATAAGATTTTTTTATGTTTAAAAAAATGAAAAGAAATCGATGGGGGGGAAAGAAGGAAAGAAAACTTGGAGTGTTATGCAAATTCATGAGACAAAGCACAACGAAATGCAGATTAAAAAAAAAGTTTTGAAATATTCGAAATGAAACAGTGGATGGATGGATAAGGGGGGGGGAGCGAACAACGAAAGCCCATTCCAATTAAGTTGGAATCAACACAGGATGCTATTAAAATGAGTGCTTAAAAACGATAGTATAATTTTTGGAATTATTTGAAAGACGAACAATCTTTTAAAAGTCTCTTTCCAGCTAAAGTGATGCAAGTCATTCTGCTCTAAAGTAATCAATGAATCACAATATAAATTTAGATTTAGAATTTCAATTGAAATATTAACTTAGTAAACATAAATAAAATTTATTAGTATGATTAATTAAAAGGTAAGTAAATTTTTATATGAGCTAACTTGTGCTAAGCGATTTCTGCCCGATTCGAAGGGAGCTTTTTACTACTTACTACGAAAAGGCTACTTAATATTTGTCGCTGTCTAGAACTTTTTTTCTTTTTTTAATTTCTGTTTTTTATTGTATTACTGATAAATTTTGTTAAATGATCTTAATTATAGATCTGTTAAAGCGTAAATTAAGGTATTGTAAGAAAAATAGAATTATCGGTAAAATAACATATGAAATTAGCGGACATAGTAAATTTCTTAAATTTATCAATTTTTCAAGTGTTTGTTGTTCTTGATGGACTTTATCAATTTAAACTTTTTGATGAAAAAAACTTTCTAAAAAATGTTTTCCAAGTGCTATTTTTTTCTCCAGTTTTATTTGTTTAAAAACATTTATAAATCATTCAAAAGAAGCTAATAAAAGTATTTTTGTTTGAAACTTGAAATGTGCTACTTAATTATTAAAGTTAACACACAGCCATACCTTTTTTTTAAAAAAAAAATGATAAACATTGGCTTTTTTTTTAACTTTTAAAATAAGGTGAAAGATATTATTCTAAAAACTTTGCCAAAGGAGTCCAATAGAAAGTTTGGATCAATAATGTTAATTTGAGTTGATGCGTATTTGACCATATCCATAAAATTAAATGTGCAAATGATAAAAAGAGTACACTTACAGAATTCGCTTAGCCAAAGTTAATTTTAAGCAGAAAAGAATTTTATAAAACATTTGTTCTCTTCTTTTATGAAAAAAGTAAAACACTTCCACAACAGCCCATTGTCAGCTTAGGGTACCATGGAGAGTAAGACTATATAAGACCACAATTCATGACCAATGAAATAATTGTAACAATGTCGTCAACATTGTGCCCTAGCCAACTTTATTTCATGGGGTGAGCTGGTACACCCATCGATATGAAACATTGAACTTTAGTCTTTAACAATGACAGTCCACTACTTTTAACCACTAAATAATCTTAATCACTAAATTTGCAGTAAAGTAGAAATGTGAATCAATTTAATCACTAAATTTGTAGTAAGGTCGAAATGTGAATCACTTCAATCACCAAATTTGCAGTAAAGTAGAAATGTGAATCACTTTTATCACTAAATTTGCAGTAATGTAGAAATGGGAATCACTTTCCTCACTAAATTTGCAGTAAAGTAGAAATGTGACTCTTTTTAATCGCTAAATTTGCAGTAAAGTAGAAATGTGAATCACTTTAATCACTAAATTTGCAGTAAAGTAGAAATGGGAATCACTTTCATCACTAAATTTGAAATTAAAGTAGAAATGTGAACTGTTAGAAACTTCGGAGACTGCAGAAAAATTACCTACAATGCTAAGTTTAACCATATTACATCATTTCTTCAACTTGATTAAGCGACACTAATGGTCCAATTTAACCGAACGCATATTTTAACTTAACACCTTACTATGTTTGCTGTTAATTTGCAACGTATATTTTCCAAGGTACAGATATTATGGTTCATTCTTTAATCAGTTTTATCGGTAAACTCGAATATAGAGGCCCAAAAAGCCATATGGCCCATTTTTTCTTATGTACATGGCTTATTTAGCAACGCATGCACGGCTGTTGAAATTAAAGCGTTCGTATTTATTCGTATTTAATAAAAACCTGTTACTTAAGAAAAAAAAAACTATAATATTCATAATTTTTATAGTCCCTTAGAAAAAGAAAAGAGTTTCATTTAATATATCGTGGTTAACACAGAAACGATTAATGTAATACACAAAAGTGTCATATAGTACACGTATACTATAAATAATATAAGAACAAAAATAGTAGTTACAACAAAATATTGCGTATAGCTATTAATAAGAAATTGCAAACAATTTAGGTATATAATTGTGTTACTATTTAAACATTAGATCACTGTTGTACTGCCAAAAGTAAGTTATTTTTAAAGGCGTGCTAGTTCAGGGGATAGAGCCCTCGTCTTCCAATGAGGTGATTCTGGTGCGAATCTTGGAGATACAAAATCCTCTCACCGACCACCCACGTTATGTCAGGCTAACCGTGGGAGGTTTTCCTCTCCATGTAACGCAAATGCGGGTCAGTTCCATGAAGAAGTTCTTCCCAAAAGCAAATTTCTCCCAATACTTGACACAGTATCTTCCTTATCTTCTGTATTAGGTTCAAAATTACGAGGCTACAGAACTGAAAATTGATAGTAAAAAACACAGAATTGGCCGGTTATAAAATAAAATGAAAGTAAGTTATTGAATCAAATTGAGATAATCCACCTAAGTTGTTGAAATAACGGGAATTTAAATAATTTAGATTGAGTTTTCTAATTATTGATCTGGCCACTTTTAGCTCTTAACCTTTGATTTATTTGAGTAAAAAATTTGCCAGCTAGTTTACGGTTAGTGACAGTAACAAGTAATCTGTTGCCAAACCGTAAAAATAAAATTCATTCAGTCACTACCCTTAAAGTTAACATGACCAGTAAAATACAGGCCTATCTATAAACTTTTTCTCATAAAATATTTATTTACTGATCGTACGTTCATCCAGCAAAAATAATCTTCATTTCGAGCCTTGATGTTGTTCGACACTCAGACGATTCGTTTGTCAAATCAATGCGAACCGTGGAACAAGGCGAAATGGGGTTATTTTGTAATTTGTCAAGAAGTAAGAGAATTACTTTCTTACTGTCCGCGGTCACCAATGCAGGGAGATTGTGAGAGGTGTTCTTTAGCACTGTCTGGTTTTGATTGGTCAAAATTGAATAAGGGAGTTTTACATTACAACTGTATAAATTACTGTCAACTCCATTAAATTTACTGAAGTTGGTTATAGTTACGAAAACTGGACTTTTTTGTTATAGAAAGCTGTATTAAATTGACTGACGATTCTGCTAATTTTCAAGTTCGATCAATTCTTCTAGTTCAATCGTTCCACTAGTTCGATCGCTCAACTATTTCGATCAGATCTACTAGTTCTATAAATACAATTACGGGTACTGGACTTTTTTATTATAGAAAGCTGTATAAATTGCCTGCAATTCTGCTAATTTTTAAGTTCGTTCAATTCTACTAGTTCAATCGTTCTACTAGTTCAATCATTCAACCAGTTCGATCAGATCTACTAGTTCTATGATTACAATTACGGGTACTGGACTTTTTTGTCATAGAAAACTGTATAAATTGACTGTCAATTCTGTTAATTTTTAAGTTCATTCAATTCTACTTGTTCAATCGTTCTACTTGTTCAATCGTTCTACTTGTGCAATCGTTCTACTTGTTCAATCGCTCAACTAGTTCGATCAGATCTACTAGTTCGATGATTACAATTACGGGTACTGGGCGTTTTTTGTAAGGGAGAAAATTTACCGTATAAATTAACGAATTTTACGAAAATATTTTCTGGTTAATAAAATAGTGGTGTGAAAGCATCAGCTATAAATATGGGGAAACTCAGAAGAAATATGTTTTTGAACCTCCGGTGGAGTAGCTAAAAAACGACGTTAAATTTTTTAGAACGGGTACAGTTTTACGATAAATGGTATTTGACGAAAATATACCCTCTAAAATGACTTATTTCACTTCTCATTTGAAAATTTAATCTCAAAAACTTTTCCACGGATCTCTTCCATTTCATTGCAACTATTTATCTTTTTTATTCCCCCCCCCTTTACCCCAGAACACCCCCCTACTCGACTGTCGTGGTTTCGTGTACGGTATACCTTTTTAATTAATCACAAAAACGGAGAAAACACTTTTGGCATTCACTCACCCACTCACATAACTACTTTTTTTCCCTATCTAAAAAGTAAAACCTCTAACTGAAAAGGGAAAAGTTTTTAAAATAAGATCCCGACTCATCTCCCCTACTTCCCTGATCTGGCACCGGCCTCCGTTTCGATGTAAAGCGAGTCCCCGTGTTAGTTTCTTTAAAAAAAAACTAATAAAAAGAGAAAAGTTTGTATATTTTTCCTCATCATTTCATCCCTTTTTTTTCCTTCAAAAAGCAGGCAAGAAATACGTCCTTCCAAATGAGATATGAAGATGAAGAAGCTTTGCATACATTTAGATTTTCCCTTTTTTTTATTCTTTCTCTATCTTCTGTCCACGTGGAAAAAATCCCTCTTTTTCCCCTACCGTCTCCAGTCCTACTTCAGAAAAAGATATAAAACAAAAAGTGCAAAGAATAATAATAAAAAAAGATAAAGTTGACATATCCCTTTGAAAATGATACAAGAAGTTCCTTAAACAATTTTTTTCCTTACCTTTTTTAAATATGTACTGAATGATTATGTTTAATAAAACAGACAGGACAGAGGGAAAAAAATACCTCCGTGTCATCACTGGAGTTTAAGATAGGGATTTATTTATTAAAGTCTTTATTTATGCGAAAGCTGAAATTTTAAAAAATAAAATGTAAACGGCGTGTGTAAATTTTGCTCTAAACAAGAAAGTGTAATTAAGTTATTATTTCTAAAAACTTTCTTGCAAACTTAATTTTTGAAATAACGCAATGAAAAAATAACTTTTATCTCATAATCTAATTATTTAATTGAATTATTTTATTGTAATTCACTCGTGGAGTTGAAATATTCGTGCCTAAGCCCTGCAGGTAATTGCTAAATTTTAATCAAATGAATATTTTTTTTTCATTAACTAATCTTCTTAGATGTGAGTTATGAGAAATTATGTGAATTCTGTAAATAAGTATAAGATAACACGACTGTAAATAAGTTTTTATTTAAATATTTAACATATTTTACGGCAATTTTTTCTGATAAAATCTATAAAAGAAATAAAACTATGACAAAGTAAGAAAAAAAATCAATGCTAGATTCTAAATAAATTTTATTTTCTCGTAGCTAAAAAATGATAAAAATAAAGCATATCCACGTATATTTGAATCAGGAAAATAAACTAATGAGTTTTCTGCAATAATTTCTTTTTAAAAATTGCAGATAATTATTTTTTGCGCATTTATATATACTTTAATTTCGTAATTATTCAAAAATTTAATACAATTACTTGCTTGTCTACATGATAAAAAAAAATCTAGTTAGTTATTCTAATAACTATATATCTATACAAAAACAATAAACCATTTTAAATGAGTATTTTTCAAATTCTGAAACTGTAAAGTGTCTCAAGAATATATCTTAAAAGAGGAAGACTGAAAATTTCAATTTTGTTAAATTAATAATTATTACTTGATTAAAAACTAAGAATAAGACAGCTTCTTTTTATTTACGTCTGGCAAGTCTTAAAAAATGGACTCCTGTTTTTGAGCTCTTCAAACGTGCCTACTGTTTTTTCCTATTTATGTATATTTCAGAAGCGAATGAAATTTTTAATCAAGCAATATCTTGTCGTTTCAATTCTTGGGATTATTTATGTAAAATTAATAATTACTTCAAAAAGTTGCTTGCTTCTATTAGCAGTTTGAGTGATTTAATGCCTCCAATGGAAAAGAAAACCATTTTTTTTTTTTTGCAAGACATACAAACTAATTTTCAATGTTTCGGTCTAAAAATAAGGTTTTTATAACATCAGGACATCGCAAATTAAAGTTCCTACAAAGAAGAAATAAAAACACATTGAAAATCTATCGAATCGAAGAAAGTGGTACTCAAAAGTTGTATCTAGCTCGATAGAACTTAGATGTGCTTCTGCTAAATGTCTTTCAAATCCTCTATTTTTTTTGGTGGCAACCACACTAGTTTTGATTCTTTCAGTCTCGCTCTGATCACAAATTATGATATTGTTTCTTTTCACATAACTATAAATTCATGTCCCCTAATAAGTCTGCGTTTTTTTATTTTATGTTTCGTAAAAAGCCTAAAATTATATATTAAAGGTTGTCATTACGGCTTTATACTGCACAGAAAAGACCTTACTTCAAAAAAATGCTAAGCCGGAATTTTCTTAACCTGCAATTGGTCACAATGCGCATTGTGCAAGCCATTGCTGAAATAGTTTAATTTTATTTAAAGAGAAATGGCACCGTACTTTATAAACAAAATGGCTAGCCACATCAAAATTAAAGAGCCTTCGAACCCAATATGATTAATTTTTTTAATAATTATAATTCTCCAAGAAATGAAATCGCATCTGCATTCTATGACAATCTCCAATAAAATATGACAAGTCTCCCCCCCCCCTCCCAATTTCAGGGGGTAAAGTTGATCAGAACCTTATCCCCTAAAGGTTGAGTGGGATTGTAGAAAGAAAAAACATTATTTTTTAAATTCAAGCGTGGATTCTCCAGTTTTATTGTTTCTTTTTCCTTTTAGATAAAAGTTATTTTCTTCAAACTACTTTTTGAAGTTTAAAAGAAATTCACTACATTAAAAAAAAAGTTTTTGGCTGAAAAAAGAATAACTAAAACGCATAACTTGTTTACGGGCTCATTTCTGTGTTTATTTTTTATTGAAATTAATTACTTCAGATTAATTACTTTCTCTTATTGAGATTAATTATTCTTTATCATAGTTAGATAATTCATTCATGAACAATAAAAATTGAATTTGTTTATCCCAGAATTTCTACTGCGAGGTTCAAAGAAAAGCACCCCTTTTGACGCTGTCGTTGTGTGGCTCAACTGAAAAGTTTTCGACAAGCAACAACGCTCGTTTTAAGAAACCAAGCCGTGGAGTATGCATTGGATACTCAGTTGTCTCAGATCATCCGGAGAATAAGTTCTCGCAATTTTGTGAAACTCTTGCTTGCACCCTATGCAAACCCCCATCACTTTACGATGAATTGTCTTCAAGTTTTGTGTGAAACTCGGTCAGTCCACAATTGAAACGTTTGCTGCGATAAAGATGACCTTTAGAGTTGATGTTTATCGACGCAGTCTACCAGTGGCCTGAAACTTTTTTTGAAGGCCAGGAAAAGGTCAGTGAAGAAGCCCATGCCAGAAAGCCATCAATGACCAAAAATACGTAAAATGTGACGTGTTTAACCCTCTTGACCCTCTTGGCCGACTCAAACAGTTCCTCAGCGACCCTACAATCTTGACGTGGTTGTCCAGACTTCTTATTCCCACACTCGAAAACATCTTACGAATAATCATAAAATCCTATGGAGACGAATTGCAAGTCAAAAAGGCTTACACCAAAGCTCTAAAAACATTACGAAAAATGAGATCTTAATAGAAGCACATTATTGTTGCAGGAAAAAATTCATTCTTCTTTTCTACTAGAAATTCTAAAAACATTCTACTAAGATTCAATCAATAAATTATATTTAATCACTTCTGTAATTCTGAGACAAGTACAGCATTAAAAATCGATAGTTCCCTTATTAATAATAAAAAAATCTTATTTCTGCAAATAAAATCTAAATTTTAATTTTCAAACACTTATTGTAAATCAACTTTTAAGCAATATTTTAAATATCCTCGAAGAACAAAAATTAATTATTTAATCAACGTCTTTATTATAAGAGTTCTCATTACTTGTAATATATCTCCTTGGCATAAAATAACAAATCTTTCAGCGGAAATTAATTTCTCTTCCCTTTTTTATGCTTTTTTTAGTAGAAAATCTTCATTCTCGGACTTATTAAATTGATTTTTCGTAACTCGGTGATAAAATACCAAATAAAATGTTATTTAACCTCTTTTTCTGAAGAGATTTTCTTTTTTTTTTATGTATGTGTTTCTTCATATGTATAGAGACACGTATTCTATACCGAGATAATATCATATTTTATTTTATAACCGTCGTTGAACAGCCGACAAAATGCTTGGGTTTACGACTACTAATGTTCAACTACGTAGCCTTGTAACTTTGAACACAATCCAGAAGACAAGGGAACTCCTAGATAAAATATTTGGAGAAATTCGGGATCAGGGAGGACTTTTTGACGGAGCTAACCAACGTTTGCGTTTCATGGAGAGGAAAACCACGGAAACCTCTCACGGTTAGCCTGACGGCAAGGGGACTCTAACCCATGATCCCTCTCAGAGGATATTTTACGTCAGCACTGTGTTCGGTGCAAGCAGGATGCGGAATTCGTATCAAACAGCCATCGATGGGATGCGAACCCGGTTCACTTCATTGGGGGGCGAACGCTCTATCCCCTGACCCATCACGGCTTCGAGATAATATTACGAAGAAAAATGACAAAGCGGGCATATTTATTTTTCATTTTTCGATAAGTTCTACCAGAATATTCTGTCCGTCCACAAAAGAACACACGCCCCATTATAGAAGGAAATAAAAGTGCCTTTATTTAAAAAAAAGTAGGGTAGTTATCGTTAACTGTATATATCAAACTGCTTAGTTTTGTTACAAGTTACTTCGTTACTTTCCTTACAGGTTTGAATAAATATGCAAATGCGTTTTTGAGCCACACTGTAAAAATTCCTGGATCAAATTACAGTAAAAATTGCTGGCCGAAAAATTCATTTTACCTTTAAATCCTTGTCTGACGCAAAATTTAATACCGTAATTTTTGCATAAATATTTATTTAATTAAAGTGATTCAGTAATTTTAGAGTAAATATCACTGTACCTTTGATATCATTTTTAAATGTTAATGTATAATTAATTCGGGCTAATAAAAATTTAAAATATAACTGAAAGGTGACAAAATAAAACCAGTAAATCATTACAACCTATAATTTAATTTCAATGAAAAATAAGTGTTAAAAATTAGGCTTGAATTGGATTTTTAAAACCAGAAAAAAAACCTTCAGTACACAATTAGAAGTGATATGTCAACATAAAAATTATCAAATTTAAGAAATAGGAAACTTAAATATATGCCAATAAACTAAAAAAATTACGTAAATACCTATTACTATTCTAGTATTTACTAAAACACTTTACGTACTACCTATCGGATAAGAGTAAAAAGGCTTAAAAATTTGTGACTTATACCCTTCTTCCATTAAAAAGTGTTTTAAAACTTTCTGTCATTGACCAAGCTCCAAAAAGGTTTTTAAAGATTACAAATTGTCTTCCTCCTTTTATTTCAAGAAAATTAATCTGCTAGAATATATCTAAACAAATTCCCCACGTCCCGTTGCATTCGACGATCAATCTGTTCGTTCAACCGAAGCAAACACGAAGCGAAACCGGTATCTCAATCGATAATTCCATCGAAAGTAATCGATTTATTACGATATCTCAATTGCACGAGACGAATTATTAAATGAAGCGAAGCGAAGAGATCGTCTTCTGCATAAATGCAAATGCGTCGCTCGGAATCGTCTGCTTCGAGAGTTCTATGGAGTTCCTACTCATAAATAGTAATTACTCTTCGCATCAAACGTAGCTCTGTATACGAGGAATTTCGAACGTTGAATGCATGAAATTTACATAACTTCATGCAAGGGGACATTAAGGAAAAGTAGATACAAATTTATTTCTTACAACCGAAAACATTGGTAATGAGAATTTTGGAACAATTCTGTACGAATCAAAGTTGAGAACATCAAGTACTTTTGAAAAGATATGAGGAACTTTTTTGGTTTAAGATAGCACTTACTGGAATAAATTAATCTCCTTATACTTTAAAGAGTTTGTTGTTTACACTATAAATATATTGAATAATATATTAACCATGATCGTTACGCGATTTCATGAATTCTATAAATTGTATTATATACTATATATATAGTTTGGCTGTGATACGTATACAATGACTAGATAAGTATAACACAACATTTACGATGATTTAAAACTTGTTGTTCATACAATAAGTATATTTAATGATGTATTAATCTAGATTGTTGAGGAATTTTTCTGAGTTTGATATATTTAATTATTGCTATAAATATAGCCCAAGAATAATAAATATAATACTCATAAATATAGCCTATTAAAAAAATATAGCTAATAACTATAGAAAAAAAATATCACTTTGCGTCAAGTTTAAAGTTATAAAACTGTGACTTTCTTTATTTCATTTGTCTTCAAAAATACTCTTAAAATGTTAAGAATGTCGTATCTGTTTTGAAACTAAGATAAACTTTACAAAAGTAAATTAGTGTGTAATAAGCATTAAATAATAATACAGTACGACCATAAAAGAATATTATAGTTACAAATATCGATAGTTTCATCTATAATCGTTACAGGGCATTGGTTAAATGTTACAAACTATAATATAACTCAAACAGTATTTATTTATTTATTTTTTTAAATAGTCTTTCAATAGTCTTTCAATAGTTAACTTTTTACAATACTTTTGTATTGTAAAAAGTTGTATTTGTAAATAGACAAAAGTAAACTTATGATGTATCATTGAAACTAAGGCATTTAGACAAACATATTTTTTAATACTGCTTAGTTTCTTAAAATAATTTACGTCAATTTTCGGGTACGAATTTCATTCATAAAAGCATTCGAATATTAATTAATTATAAATAATTTAATCTTTTTCTGTTAGTTATAAATGAAGTGAAGACAGCCTCGGTGGTTCTGGGGATTGAGTGCTTGCCTCTCAATGAGGTGAGCCGAGTGATACGAATTCTGCTTCCTGCTCCCACCGACCATATTGCAGATGTAAAATGTCCTCAGTAGTAGACGGGCACGGTTTAGAACCTCCTTGCCATCAGGCTAACCGTGAAAATTTGGTGAATTCCCTCTTCATGTAAAGCAAATACTGGTTCATTCTACCGAAAAAGTCCCCCAAGAGCACTAGTTTGTCCTAATGTTTGATTCTTGGCTTCTCTTGTCTTCTGTGTTGGGTTTAAAATTAAAAGGCTAGGGAGTTGGCTAATAGCCCTCAAACTACAAAGTGGGCTGACTGATGTTCAATCGCTTTATAAAAAAATGAAGGATTATTACGACCTCAAAAATTTAAATAAAATCATTTATGTTGAAATTTTATAACATTTTCATATTTACATAAGGGGCAATAGAAGAAATACCTAACCTAGCAATGGAAACCTCGCCTAAATGACATCTAAGTCAACAATTTTGAATAACTGCTACGAACTCATAATTATTAAAAGAACTTTCTATTGAATAAAATGAGTTATTTTGTATTGAATAAGAGTCTCTTCACAATAGAATGCACATTCTTATGTAGTACTACTCCTTAAAATAAAAAGTTTTTATGCTTTAAAATTAGGCCAAAAGGGCAATAACACTAAATAAGAACAAATTGTTTCGCTTCACCCCGAATTTTATATTTTTTGAAAAGTTTATTGAATAGTATAGAGTTAAATAGATTCTTAATGTTAATTTAAATATGTAATCGAACTTTCTATATTTTTTAAAGCATATCTTTGTTTTAAGTATGAAAAGTTAGAGCGTTTTTCAACGAATATTTTTCTGTAAAGTTTCCGCAAATTATAACAATAATTAAGCGTATTGACAATAGTGATAATGCTAATATGTAACTAAATAAAATTAAAAGCGATAATAATTTTTCACACTGTAGGACGATATGTCAAAAATAAAGATTGATAACATCCTAAAAATTTTATCAGAAATTTATCTGGGTACTGACGGAAAAGTGAAACTTTGACAAAAGTCTCCTTTGGGACATGTGAAACGAATGCTATTTTGTCCCTCAATATAGAGTAGTAGAAATCTAAATTATACTGCAAGTTAGTCAAACTTTGAATGGAATCGCAAAAATGATGAACAATGGGCAATTATAACCACTTGGATATGCTAGAGTTTAAATTATTGTTGTGATGTTTAAGTTCGCTATATCTATACAGAAATCTAATTCCACGAAAATACTTCAAAACTTCTTATTTGGTAAAATGAAACAATACACAATTTATTGGTAAATTTTAAGTTTCCTTTTATTTTAAGTGAATGATACACGTTTCGTAAATATAAATATGATATAAATTTTTTTCATATACTTCTCAATAATTTACATACTCTATTAATAAAAGAACAAATAAAGAATTTACAATTAAATAAAACAAAATAAGCGTAATAAGGAATTTAAATACGATTAAAAAAACAGTTAAAAAAGGAACTGAAATTTGTAGATATTTTAAAATTATGTTAATATTTGTGTTTAATTTATACAAAAAATGGAACAATATGGCAGGAAACGGAGAAAACAAAATTACTTCAACTTAAACTTAGCTTCGAATTTTAGAACAAGATGTGCCTTGACACTCCCTGTAAAACTGTTTCACTGCTCTCTTAGACTGTTAGCTGGGAACACAGTTTTACGAAGATGAACACAGAACGGGCTACTCTAACTTAACGTATGGGTACAGAAAGAAATGGGAATCGGTAATTCAACTTCATTGGTTAAAAGTGCAGCGATGTTGCAGATAGTTGACATATGCGTTGCACAAAACGGGTAACTTTGCCAAAAGGTTGTGACTGAACTTGCGTAAACAGTGAAAGAGAGCGCAGTTATGCTAAAAAATTGTAGTTGAATTAACGGGAACTGGGAAAGAGTGGACAACTATGTGAAAAAACTTAATTGGGCTTGAGTAAACAGTAGAAAAAAGTGCAATTATTCTAAAAAATTGTAGTTAGGTTAACGGGATCTGTGGAAAAGTGGTCAACCATGTAAAAAGATCGTAATTGATCATCCGTAAACAGTAAAAGAGTATGTAGTTATCCTAAATAATTGCAATTATATTGGTAGAACTGTTGAAAAATAAGCAACTATGTAAAAAAATTGTAATTGAACTTGTGTAAACAGTGAAAGAAGGCACAATATTGCTAAACAATCGTAATTGAAACTACGGGAACTGTTAAAGAGTGGGCAACGACATTAAAATATTGTATTTGAGTTTATGTACGCAGTAGAAGAGTGCAGAGTTATGCCAAAGTGATTACAGTTGGATCAGGTTAACAGTGAAACAGTGCTCAACTCTATGCTAAATGATTGTAGTGGGCTAGCATTAACAGCAGAAGAATGTAATAAATGTATACTACGAAACTTTCATAACTCAAAAACATTATAAGTCTATGACTAGTCAAGATGTGTTTGAGATCAATCAAAAAATATTTTTATTTATTTATTTTACTTGAAAAAAATCCTGTCATATTGAAGGTAATTAATATGAAGTTATAAAGTATTTTCTATCATTTTAAAGAAATGCTAATTTAATGACCTCGACTACTACTGACAATTAATTCAATACATAAGTAAAAATTTAATTTATTTATTGAATTAATTGGGCAAACTTCAATTCGGAGAAATGAACCACACACATTATAACGTTTCTTGGATAGATGGTAAAAACATTTTTAAGTTTAAAGAAAGACTAATTTAACGATTTCAGTAAATGCTGAACTTATGTTGTATGTAGTCAAACTTTAACTATTCACCAAATCATTCAAAATTCAAGATAATTCTATGAAAATGATCTCTGCAGGTACAAAAGTTTCAATTTTCTCTGATCAGTTATAAATTATTTTATACCATTTTAATGAAATACAAATTGAACGATCTTAATTAATGCTGAGTTAATGTTATATATAGTAGAAATTGAATTATTTAGTAAATTATTGGGATGGAGAATTTTATGGAAATGACCAGTACAGACATTAAAATCCTCAGTTTCCAAGCTGAGTTATAATTTGTTTTTATTATTTTAAAGCAATATCTAAAGCGGATCGAATTTCCCCCGTTTCCATTTAATAAGTTTTTCCTCACAAAAAAAATATTACTTTTTTCCTTGACACACTGAGAAAAAAAGTAAGCTCAAAACTACCCGAATATGGTAAAATTTACCATGTTTCTGGCTCTATGGAAATATCAAAAAGTTCGGTAATTTTTACCAAAGCACTTAAGTAAAGATTTTTGGTAACAATAACAATAAAATATAGCTTTATAATAATAAATGAAATTCGGTTAATCTGGAAAAATTTGATAATATTATCAGGATACCAGAGATGAAAAGCATTTATTTGTTGAAATTATATTTCGGTTTGGTATTTTTAATAAATGCGTGGTAATAAATACTATAATTTTGAAAACCGGAATTTCCGGTCAACCATTATAATATACAAAAGAAAAAATTACCAAATCAATGTTTTAAATGCCGTATATTTTGGTTTTATTAACCAGAATGATGGGGTTTTGTCATTACCATACAGTAAGGCAATTTTCACTAGAGTTTTTTTTCCCCGTGCAGAAATAAAGAGATATCCAATTGAGTTGAAAGAGCCGTTCGTGAACTCAACTGAAATATAAGTGATTTAATATTAAACAAGTTCAACGGAGATAATCCTCTTAACGAAACTAATAACAAGTACACAATGAATTCATTACGAGTCATTATAACTGTGTGCCCGTAACATTCAAAACGACAAAATTTCCTTAGTTAACGAACTGTAGACGGATTCCATCAAGTGAAATCCATGTGACAACTACAAACAATGACGTAATCCATGACGATGATAAAGGGAGAATATATCCTTTATATCGTCTCGTTATGATCAAGGAGACATAATTTCATAATCGACTATTTTAAGCAAAGGATCGTCATTAGTTCGAGAGTAAAATGTGTCCAGGAACTCTGTAATTGTGATTGGTTTCGAGAGTAGGGTCCAGCTCTTGTCAGGCTTCTCTCTTAGAATGAATATTAACATTCGTCAGGGAATTGGGAACTGAATTTTCGAATTTACTCCGAGCAAACGATGACTTATGGATAATGGAATTAGTTGAGGATATTTAAAACATTAAATCGTGTTATACGTTTATTCGTTGAATTTGTATACTAGAAATGTTTTAATAATCCGGAAATAGCATTAGCACGTTTTGTAGACATTCATTTTCAAATTTCTTGCGACAAATATCGTAATAAATATTTTGGAAAATATGTTTTTGATTTTATTATAGTAACGTATAAAAGTTTATTTTACCTCAAGCGGAGTAAAACAATTTTAATTTGATAAAAAGCTATATTGTATAAAAATTATCTAAATATATTTTAAAACGCAATATTTTTAAGACTGTAATAAATTAGATTGTTCAATATGTAGTTTTTGTTACATAAAAAAATTGTAATTCGAAAATTTTAATTACAGTGAAAAAAGACAAAAATAAATAAGCATCGCTTATTTCAAAAACTATTACATTGCTATAATCTATTATGTTTTTACATAAAATATAGCAGTTCAACGTATTATAAATATTTATAAAAGAAAATAAATGTCATTTTTAAAAAACTACTTTTGTAGAATAAATTTATTTATTTTAAAAATTTATGGAGAAAATTTTTTTTTTTGACGTTCAAAAAAACGAAACTATCAAACATCGTTTAGTTTAAAAATTATTACTTTGATACAATCCATTATGTTTTCGAAGAAAACAGTTCAATTAGTAAAAATATGTAAAAAAATAACTATAATTATCATATTTAAAAGAAACTTTTGAGATATAAATTTAGAGATTAAAATTTAACTACAGTGTAAAACATACAATTTTAGGGTTTAGAAGAAGTAATTATTTTTCGATTCACTGATTTTCCCAACTATTAAGTCATTGATTTGATTATATGATTCCTTGACTTTTCCACATTCATTTCTTTATAAGAAAATTTTTATTCTATCACGTTCTCATTCATTCACTTACTGTTTCATCCACTTCTTAAAGGGCATATTTTGTGGATTCTTAAATTCGTTAAATCGTGCATGAAATGCTTACCGATGAAACGTCTGTTCATCGTAAGAAGACAATTGAAGCACTAAAAAAGGAAAATAGATTCAAACATTGGCAGGGTTATGTATGAGAAAGTTGGACAAAGCAAGGGCTCGGCAGTTTTAAATAAATTACAGCTGCTCATTTATCAGAAATAGCATGAAACACTAGCTGCAGACGATCGCCACGTCGTTTAGAGATTACACTAATGTTCTGAAAAAATTGATTAGAAGATGTTAGAATTTTATACCACTGCTTTCAGACCCTAATTTCTAATTACTTGAATTTTCGGTAAATAATTCGGAGATTAGTTAAATAATGTTTATTTTAAGTCTATTACACATATTCTAATTCTTCTTTTCTGCTAAATGGCACTGTTTGTATAAATCTGTGATTTTGTATAGGATTGTTTTATTTTCAGAATCAGGTAAAGCAAAAGGTTATAATCTACAGAAATGATACAGACTTAGTTGAATTTTCAAAAAGTTTGGATACAGGGCCTAAACTGTGAAGAATATATACTTGAAGCCTATAGAAATGTAGAAAAGCGTGATTAAAGTTTTATTTTTGATTTGTGTTCTTAAATCTGATAAACTAACTTAATTTACTAGTTGCAAATATTTTAAATTGCTTAAATTCCTTGTTTTTAAAATCACAGTATTTTTCTCCCTGGTGAAAGATCATCGTCTTAATTTAATGCTATAAAATACGTCTCAGTAGAAAAGAAAAATTTTTTCTTTCTTAATTTCTCAATGTGTAGCAATTTTTATTCTACCACGAGGAATAAAATCAAGAACCAGCATATTTCCCTAATATATCACTAGAGAACAATTTTTTCTATTTTTNAACATTAGGAGGTTCGTCACCTGCATACATCCCACTAGTTTATTTCAAAATTGGCGAGTCACACTTCCCTAGTTTCCCTTGTTAGAGTTGCAAATATTATAAATTGCTTAAATTCCTTGTTTTTAAAATCAGAGTATTTTTCTCCCTGGTGAAACATCTTCGTCTTAATTTAATGCTATAAATTACATTTCAGTAGAAAAAAATTTTTTTTTTCTTTCTCAATTTCTTAATGTGTAGCAATTTTTATTCTACCACGAGGAATAAAATCAAGAACCAGCATATTTCCCTAATATATCACTAGAGAACAATTTTTTCTATTTTTTCGCGTGAGATTTTTTTTTTCAATGGATCGTAGATTCTTTCGTGCTGCTGATTACAAATCTGCAATTGCTTTCTCTTTTCAAGCTACAGTTTTTTTTGTAAATATTGACATTTTTTGTCTATTGTTCATCGAAATGTACATGTTTAAGAACATTATGTATCACAAAAATATAAATGTTGCGACTAACTTCAAGAGGAGTTAAGGCACATCATCAGGATTGAAATTGCATGGGGAACGCATGCCCGGACGTTTTGTCATGTGCTTCTCGGGTTGCTTCCATTATCATGAACTGTTTCTTCGTGTGCTTCTGAACACGCCATAATAGGAAAGAATCCCCTAGCCGCGTATGACGATATTCCAGGTATTGTTTTTATGCAGTTTTAGTCTTGATGATGTGCTCTAATGTGTCCTCCCATATAAGTTTGTCTCAATATTTACGCGACCCCCCCCCTTTTACATAAAGTTTTTAAACTAGTACATTTCGACAAAAAATCGAGGGAAATGCTGTTTTAAAGAACAGTTTTAGCTTTAGGAGCAAAAATAATATCAGATTTGAAATTCTCACACCCAAATCAATCAAGATCAAGTATTTGTATAAATGCAAAAAAAAAAAAAAAAATTCCAAATTTAATTAATTTACTCTTTAAAACATAGTTTTAAATTAAATAATACCAACTCTCAGAGCAAATTTATAATTTTTTTTTCCTTCAAAATTTAAGCAATTACGGCTCAGATATTTTTCAAACTTTAACCAAAAAGAAATTTAAATCAAAAACCTAGAGGATATCAAGGAAACGATAATATATTTAAAAAAAAAACAATTTCCCCCTCTTTTATTCCCACGAGGGAAAGATTCTGACCGTTAATAACAATTCTTCAGCTCAACGACATGTAGGTTAGTATCCTTTTAATTTTAAACCCGATTCTGAATATAGGGAAACTTTTGAGTTAAATTGGTGAAGTTGAGTTAAATTCTGAGTTTCTGGTGGGTTTTTTAAACTGCATTAGTTCACGAAATAAAAAATTTGCATGACAATGTACAGAAAATCATTTATCAAGAACGGCATGAAAAAAATTGTAGAAAATTGAAAGCGGAAAGTTTCTGTAAAAATAACATAAAAATATTCACAAGAGATTCAATAATTTTACAGAAATAAAGTGAATAAAATTCTATAAATTAATTCCCAGCTCTCACGCCGGAAGGACATAATCGAAGAAACTGCAAGTTGTTAAGGAACCCAGCACGATTAATCAGCTTACCGAAGCTGTGGTAGACGAAGACTCTACCCACCATACCATCAAGGGTGACAACTTGCCTAAGAAATAAACAGCAATGGTATGGCACATTAGACGGAATATCTCTTTAAAGAAATGCATAGAGAAAAACCGGTATTTTCCATAACTCAGTAAACTCGGTTACTTGCGTATAAAGAACTTTCATAATTTGACGAAAAATCTTTCCTCTTTTCTCTGTATTTTTACAAAAATTTTACACGAGAAGAAGAGAACTTGACGAAGAAATATTTATAATACATACTTCACTCCCCGAAAATACTTTAAAGCAAGTCTTTTTTATCCACGTGGCAATTTATTTTGGATAACATATTTTACTAGGCAAGTAAAGAATTTAAAAATAATTTTAGTTTATTTAGTAAAAAAACGCGGTAAAAATTTATTTATTTATTATTGATGCAGGTCTGTCGAAAAAAAATCTATTATTATTTTTTCTTTCATTTACAAAATGGAAGTTAAATTTTAAGTAAGCAATATTTCCTATCTATGAGTAAATAAAATATATTAATTTTATTTCAAACTATACTAACTTTACATTATTTTTTAAGTAATATGATTAAACATAAAGGTAACCAAAATCATAAATGCTTTTTGTTTATCTCGTATAGCACCTTTTTAATTTTTCTATCAAAATTATTGTAAGATTTTTTTTTAATTATGAGCACCTTTGTATGGGCTTATAGGTCACAAACTACCAGTTCCGTAGCCAAAAATATATAATGCCTCCCACCATAAATGAAGAAGGTTATTTGTTTGATATATAATCTATAGTTTTTTTTTATTAAATATTAGTCTAAGCAAATGTAATACTAAGTATAAATAATATATTAACTAGTATAAATATTAATTTTGTCTAATAAAATTAAATATTTTTGAGAAGCTTCTAAAAAGGCAAACTACGGCGCGAGGTAGAGCTCTACCCCATATGCCTCGATTCCCTTGGCTGAAGGCCAATGTAATGCATATAGCCATGCTGGTATCATAAATTACCGTATTTTGAGAGAACTAATTCTGTTTTTTTTATATATATATATAAAACTGTCAGTTTATTACAATAGAATTGCAGTTATTGTAAAAACATCTGATTATGTCACTAACTATTCAAAAACACGAAAAATCGTGAACATATTTATAATTAACTATTCCTAACGTGATTTATTTGTAAAAAAAATTCTTTTAATCAAAAGTTATTTCTATCACTAGATTAATAAAAAGTCATTTCTATCACTAGAAAAGTTAACATTTTTCAGAAGTTAACTTTTTTTTTTACTTTTACAAAAAAGAACAGTGAGAAGAAAAGATAAACAAAGGATAAAAAATTCTTTAAAAAAAAGAAAGTTTTTCATATTTTTCTTTTCATTCTATCGCGTTAATGAAGTTCTTATTTCGCAGAAATGGAATAAAGGAGGACGGGGAAGAAGGAATAAAAAAGAAAAACGAAAGAAAAACGGCAACTACGGTCAGCCAAAATATGTTTTGTGTAAATAACACCGTTTTTCTATGCTGCCAGAATTTCTAAGAAGTTTTTTTTTTTCATCTTTTTCTTCTTTTTTTTCGGTTATAATATACATTTTTTCTTTCCTTTTGTATAATATTTTCACTTTTCCCGCTGACGCGAGCAGGGGAAAAAAGAGCTTAAAAAATGAACGAAATTCATTTTAACGTTTCATTTGGTAGGAAAAAGTATAATTACTTTTAGAATATTTCTTTCTTTTTTGTGTGTTTGTTTATGATAGCCAAAAGGAGAGTAAAAAAAGGCTCGTAGATATGCTTTCATTATTATTTTCAGAGTGTTGTTTTAACCGAATTAGTAAATAGAATACTCTTTGTGAAATTAATGGATTTCTTGACGCATCAAACAAGGCACAAAACAACAAATAAATAATAATAAATAGTACTGAAAGTGAAAAGAATGGAATTTTTGTGCCTGAGACAGAATATTATTTGCGAAGAACAAAGGATAAACCTTTCAAAAGATTTTGATGGAATTATAATTTTTAAAAAAAGAAAAAAAAGGTAAATATTGTTTGAACAATTTTCATTCTCAGACATTCTTTTTATTCAGCAAAATAGTACATGTAATATACGTCTCCAATAGTTGTTATTATGTGCTTCACAAAGTATTTTATATTCCGTTGCTGTTTTTCCGAGTATTAAAAAATTCATCTCAATTTATAAATGTTTATCTATACAACACGGTAAAAGTGTCAATAAAATTTTTAGACAGTTGTTTTATCCATTTTCTTAATATAGTACCCTCCATCAATTTATAGGTTCTTTGACTCATCAATATATAATCACAAAATTTTAAACCGAAAAAAAAAGCTGTTAAAAGAATTTTTTTTTTACCCGAAACAACAAAGTTATTTGCTAAGAAAAAAAGGCATTTTTGATATTTTTTTTTTTTTTTTTTTTTTTTTTTTTTTTTTTTTTTTTTTTTTTTGAGTGATTGAAGCTTAGTTAATTTTCTACGTTTGCCCTGGAACTCATTTTCTCTCTCTTTTAAATTTTAAAGCAGTAATAGAGTGGCACAAAGTCCAAATGAGGACATGCTGCTTCAAACAATACAGTGCAATGGAGGTGAAGAAGAATTTGTGACAAAGCGTTCCTCCCGCGGTATGGTGTACTCTTAACGCTGTTTTTCGAAGCTCCGTCTCCAAGAAAAATTAAAAAGCCATAGATTAAGTTCCTTACACTTGAAGCAATGCGATGATTTTAAACCATATAGGGGAGAGTCGGGTAGCCCCGCCCAGCGGGTACCCCCGCCCACTGTCAATTTCATATGTATAGAATATTTTTTCAAGTCAATGGGCCATCGGACATTAATAGGCTTGCTAGAAAGGAATNAACCGAATTAGTAAATAGAATACTCTTCGTAAAATTAATGGATTCCTTGACGCATCAAACAAGGCACAAAACAACAAATAAATAATAATAAATAGTACTGAAAGTGAAAAGAATGGAGTTTTTATGCCTGAGATAGAATATTATTTGCGAAGAACAAAGGATAAACCTTTCAACAGATTTTGATGGAATTATAATTTTAAAAAAAAGAAAAAGAAAAAAAAGGTAAATATTGTTTGAACAATTTTCATTCGCAGACATTCTTTTTATTCGGCCAAAATACATGTAATATGCGTCTGCAGTAGTTATTATCATGTGTTTCGCTACGTATTTTATATTCCGCTTTTGTTTATCATAGTATTAAAGAAATTCATCTCAATTTATAAATGTTTATCTATACAACACGTTAAAAATGTCAATAAAATTTTTAGACAGTTGCTTTATCCATTTTCTTAATATAATACTCTCCATCAATTTATAGGCTCTTTGACTCATCAATATAAAGCACAAAATTTTAAAAAGAAAAAAAACTGTTAAAAGAATTTTTTTTTATTACCCGAAACAACAAAGTAAGAAAAAAAGGCATTTTCTATTTTTTATTTTTATTTTATTGAAGCTTAGTTGCTTATTCTACGTTTGCCTGAAACTCATTTTTTCTTTCTTTTAAATTTTAAAGCAGTAATAGAGTGGCACAAAGTCCAAATGAGGACATGCTGCTTCAAACAATACGGTGCAATGGAGGTGAAGAAGAATTTGTGACAAAGCGTTCCTCCCGTGGTATGGTGTCCTCTTAACGCTGTTTTTCGAAACTCCGTCTCCAAGAAAAATTAAAAAGCCATAGATTAAGTTCCTTACACATGAAGCAAAGCGATGATTTTAAACTATATACATATAATCTTGCCGTGAAGAATAGCTTTAGAACAGACAATTAACTTAAATATTTTAAAAGTTATTAAACTTGGTTAAAAATCACCAATTTGGCGACATTTTTTCATCTAGATAAAAATTATCAAAATCATTGCTTATTCTCGGCTTCTGCAAATTATGAGACCGGATTGGAGTAAGTTTTGAAATATTTTATTTCGCATCCATCGTTGAAGAGCCGACCCAAATTTTGGGGTTACGACTACTAATGTTCAACTCCGTAGCCTTGTAATTTTGAACCCAATCCAGAACACAAGGAAACGTATGGATCAGTACCCCCAGAGGTATTGATTTGTTATGGAAACATGGAGGACTTTTCGATTCGACAGATTTAACGTGCATCAGTCACCATTTTATTATGCAGGGAGTCTTCGGCTGGCGGGGATCGAACCCACGAGCTTTTGGGCATGGGATCAGCTCCAAACCAACCGGGCGATCCCGGCCTAAGTTTTGAAATATTGTAAAAAAAGATAATAAAGGCCTTTCATTTTCATAAAACTGTGGCTTTTCTCCGTATTGACGTTTTGAGCTATTTTCAAAATAAGCATAGACAGCTATGGCATTGCTAAACTTGACCTATCAGTCATCATGAATAACAGTCGCAAATTCAGAGCAGCTATAAAAATATCATATTATTAGTAAGAAATCATTTCATGGCTCCATGTCGAGGAACTGATCATTTCCCTGCTTATTCCGATTATAATCGGACCCATGATTGCTACTAATTTACCATTTTTTTTCTTTTTTTTTTTTTCCTTTTCGATAAAAAAAATGTTTCCTTTTAAAAAGCAAGGAATATTATGTTAAAATATATGATGATTATTATTTTATATAAGAACGTTCTTTTTATTAAGGAAAATCGTAACGAATTCCTACTTTTGAAATATATATATCTATATGTATTAAATAACAATTTTCGTGTTTTTACATTTCGTGTTATTTCTCGAAGGCTGTATTTTCCCATGAAAATGACACCTTTTTGCTCAAAATACGCAATTTTTATAACTGCTGTGAGTCTTCAACAGTTATTATTGTCATTTAGGTGGTCAAATTTAACCAATCTTTCAACCGCACAGTTTATATTAATCTTGAAGATGAGACAGAACTTTTATAAGAAAAGTGACAGTTTTGTGAAAACGGAAAGAAATTTGTGATCCAATTCTTAAACATTTTTCAAATAAATTACTAATTCTCCGACTCAGCATTATTTGCTCTCATAAAAATTTGCATAAAATGAGAATTATTCAATGATTTTTGCAATTTTCACCTAGGTGGAAGAAATCTCGCCAAATTGGCGATTGAAAAAAAAAAGAATAATAACTGTTGAAACTTTTAAGCTATTTGTCGGTTCTAATGCTCAAATAATTCTTTACGATTAAATGGTTTACAAACTTAAAAATTATATTTTTGCTTGAAGTCTAAAACACTTTATTTCCCTTGACGAAAGTGGTTTAAAAAACATTGTTTATCACTCGTGAGCACAAAGGAAGAAGAAAAAAAAGAATCATCCACAATTATAAAATTTTTTTGTTGAATAATTTAATCCGTTATAATTCCATGTCGTCTGTAATATTTCTATGGAAAAATTGGTCTATGGTCTGTAATATTTCTATGTCGTTTTTTATTAATTTTTTAATCATTTTATTTAATAATAATCAAGAAAAATTTATTTGCAGGCTTCGAAGAGTTTTTGATCTGGATTTGACGATTTTACATCCTTTTAAGAAATATAATTTTAAATTACAAAATTTAATTTTAACTGAAATCGACTAAGCTTTTGCTAAGCAACAATACTGTAAAAAATATCTATTTTTAAACTTTTATTTCGTGAGAGCTATTTTCCTGAGTAAAAGTTTAGATGCTTTAAAATTCAAAATTTTTTCATTCATAAATACATTGCATAATACAAAATAATAAATATCACATATCATAACCTATCTCCCGTATAAACTATTGAGTTCATATTTTTCTTGATTGCTATTAATATTTTAAATTTATAAATTAATCAAAATCCGGAAAAAATAAACAAATAAACAATTTTTTCTCTGATTTTTGTTAGTAAAAATATCATTTGCACTAATTATTTAAGGTGGAGCTTCATTTCAGTGAAATTACAACTTTTACTTTACAATCTGTTCATAAGATCAAAAAATGTTATAGAGTATTTGTTTTAAATTTTGTAGAAGCAATATAAAAATAAATTCTCTTAGGGATTTATCCGTGTTAAAACAATCTCGTTAATTTTAAACATAAAAACTTTACAATCACAGCTTTTACCTCATTTCAAAAACTTAATTTTATGTGTCAAAATCTATCATTTTAAAAGAATTAGATGAATAAAAGAAATAAATTTAATAACAATCTATTGAATTCAATAAAAATAATTTATTACTTATGAAAGTTTGACTTAAGTCGAAATATATTAAACTTCTTATTAATTATTATTTTATTACTAATTTATTAGACATTGTTGGAAACGACAGAAATGAAAAAGAATGAAAAGAAAGAATGTTATATCATAGACAAGTTATAAATTTTAACATTTGTGGCGCCATCTGTCAAGAAAATTACAAAATATAACATTTTAGCGCCATTGTGAACAGTTTCCTAAATGAATCATTATTATTATTATTATTAATGCAATTTAACATTTTTTATGTGAAATATATTTTTTAAAAACAACTTAAAGTGCTGGAAATACACATTTCAAATTTTTAATTTCATAATTTTTTCAATAAAAATTCTTAAATACAAGAAGCTTTATTTTTAATAAAAAAAATTAATTAGAAATCATTGTTTAATAACACAGTTTCTTAATAACCACAAACACGATGTAAATTATAACCAATATTTAAAAATAAATATTATTTCTACTTAACATAAACTAATAGTTTGAAAACAAAAAGAAAAAAATAATATTCTTCGACTTTTTCGTTTTAAATGATTAGGGTAGTTTGCTTGCTAAAATAAATACTCTAAAAACACATTACACCATTCCTGTCCATTTAACTTCAAAAATTTACGTTTTAATAATTTATTAATGTATATTTACTGACATATAAATTTCTCGCTAAAATTTATTAACATTTTTAAGGCATTGGTGAAAGGAAATGATATTTGACACAGTATCATTTCTTTGTATAATAAATAAACTAATAAAATTGTTTAAATATTGATAAATAAAAATAATACAATTAAGGAAATGTGAAATTATTTTTTACATATTTACATTTTTTGCATTGTAAGAAAAACATTTCTATGCTCTTTAAAATTTAATATCAAACACTTTATTAATTTTGTTTGTCAAGGGCAGTTTTTTTTAGAATTTAAATAAGTAAAAAAAATTAAAACAATGTTAGCTGAATTTAAAAAATTAAAATTTTTCAAGTCATTAAATTTTTAAAATTGGGAGGATAAATTTGTAAACCTTCACAAGCAAAACGCTAGCAATAAAAAAAATGCCGCTAAATAAATCATGCAAGTAGTAAACAATAACGGTTGTAGGCAAATCACAGGTCAGAACAAAAATTAAATGCTTTTAAAAACTCATTAATTTTTATGAAATAAATATATTTATTAACATTAAAATACTTATGTTATTATGAAAAGTGAAGAGAAGAAAAAAAAATATGAGAAAACATGAATTTTAAATAATATTAATTGTGAATAAAAAGTATTAAACTATTTTAAATACTATTTTAAATACTATTATAAATGTTTAGATGAGATAAACATGAGAAAAAAATTTGTTATATAAAGAAAAGTAATGTCATCTTAAATAATGTTTCACGAACCTATTTTTTTCATAGTTAAAAAAAAATTTTGCAGCCTTCCCCAGGTGAGGATCGAACTCACAACCTCGGCATTACTCGCAGGCACTGCATTATAAGTACCGCGCGCTAACCAGTTGCGCCACTGGGGACAGAAGAAGAGAGAAAAAAGAATTTTAAAAATCACATTCCATTTGTTCCCTTAATTTCTTCTTTTTCTTCTTTTTTTTTTCTGTCATCGAAATCAATATGAATTCCTATTAAGTTTTGTTTCAATATTTTTTATTTCAACAGAATATTATTTTAAAACAATACTATAGTTGATTTCAGTAAACAATTCTATTTATTTGATTAGATTTTTATTCACACTTGTTTTTACCTTTACATGAATAAGAAAAGTGTAAATTTTAAGCATAAATTTAAAAAAAAGAAGAAAAAAAACACTTTTTCTAAACTAATCGTTCTATTTTTTTATAAGAGAAATACAAGTAATCATAATAAAGGAATCATTTTTTTTTTTTTTATCTAACAAATATTTTCTTTTTCTAAAGAAATCAACATTTGAATTTATTTACTTATCATTATTTCAATGATGTCCTACAAAACTTACCTAAAAACTCATACAATTTTTTTTAAAACTAATAATTTTATATAATTTCAAAATGGGAAAAAAAAGGAAACAAATCCTTCGAACTTTTCATAAAAGGAATAAATAACTAATAAGGCAGAAAATGCGCCTAAGGAATTATTGAAATTAAATTTGTTAATTTAACAAATTTAAATTGAATTGAAAATAATTTCTATTGAATTAAAATAAATTCCTTCTTTGAAAGTATACTGAAATTCACGTATTTTAAACCGAAAAAGACATCGAAAAATCGTACAATGTCAATATCTTCATAAAATGCACACAATTTTGTTTATAATTTACTTTTTATAACAAATTTCTTATGGTATTATAAATATATAGAATTTTTTTCATTTCATTGGTGATATGATACTTAAAAATCAAAATAAATTCCCTATGCTTTTCTATTCTTAAAAAGAAATTTAGACAAATTTAGACAAAAGAAATTTTTCATCTTTCTTATATCTACATTAAGCAATTTCAATCATAATTTTTTTAATTTAAAAATCATCATTCATTATTTTTTATCTCTTAACAAATACCTCTTTTTAATAAAGTACATTACTTATAATCTGATTATTCTTTGTCTTTGTAATAAGTATCTAGCAATCATCTCGAATGAAGGGGGGGGGGGAGGCATTTGTTCAGGGCTCTGTATCCATAAAGGGATCTCTAGAGGGGTGTATGCCAGAGTGATTAAGTTTTTTTCTTGCTTTTTTATTATTATTTTTAACTTAATTAATCATCCACATCTATCAGTAAAAGTTTTGAAAATAATTAGGAATAGTTGAATAAAACGATAAAGAAACGATTAGGAATAAAACGATAAAGGGACCCAAAGAAATCACATGCAACTTGTTTGTAAAAATGCGACAGATAAAAGAATTTCGGTACTTATATAGCAGTGGTTTTCAACTGGCGGCCCGGGGGCCGCATCCGGCCCGTGAAGCCTTTTTTTGTGGCCAGCGAAAATTTTGCGGAAAATTTTCGTAAAAAATTCATATGGGTTTAAAATACTTTTCTCGTTAATAAAAACCCAATTTCTTCGTTTCTGTGAAATTTATCACACCAACGGTGCAAAAAAAAATTATTTCTCAGGCTTTGCATCTAAGAAAATATTTATTCAAATTCAAAAATAATCGTGTATGTTTTTTTTTAATTTAATTTTTTTGTATTTTATGAATATAATTTAGCATGTCTGTATCAGAAATTTTCTCGAAGAAATTCTCCGATGTAACTTTTTGAAACCACTCATTTTGGACGAAAATATTTACACACAAAAATGTAAATTTTATATTTAAAATGTAAATATCTATTCTCTGGTGGTTGCAGCAGACAAACCTCAATCTCGTCATTGAACATTTTGTGTGCTACGTAGGTCGTAAGTCGTAAGTCGTTAATTGTTTAATACATGCGTGCACATTAAAGTTATTGCAGCCCGAATTTTTTAATATGCAGTTAAATATTTCTAAAAATCTACTTCTTACTTTAATTTGCAATTCAATACTTTTGTTTTGTACAACTTGGTAAAAATCTGCCATTAATATTTAATGTTCCTTCAAACATAAAAGAGTCCTACATAAAATTAAGATAAAGTTGCGGCCCGTCATTTGATTTGTGTTTTTAATTGTGGCCCCCGGCCTCATGTAAGTTGGAAACCCCTGTTATATAAGGACCATGAAACCAAGTTCGTCTGCACATAAGAACAACCCCAGATGTTGGTTTACGTAGGGCATTGGCAATACTAGGTGTATCAAAAACGGCAATATCGTGGTCATTAATGATAACAAAATATATGGAATAGGATAATCATTAATCGATAATAATCATCGAGCACTATAATATCGTGATGATTATCATAATACTATGTCGGAAAGATGATAACGTGACTAGTAAATATTATACGTAATGATAATTATTGAATACGATATTAATTCGAGTACTGACAGATTTTATTTGAGTAAGTTGCTGGGTTGAGTATTGACCAATATAAAAATAATATAAATTCGTTAAATTTAAAAAATATCGTGAAATATTGTTAACTATCGATATTTTTAACAAAATATCGTGATATTAAAATTAGTATTTATCTGTTGTAAGGACCAATGCTCATGTTGGCGACTAATCGGGAAAACAGTCACTAACTCATGGTCCCTATGAATCATAAGTACTGAAAATTAATTTTAGTTAATGAAGCATTAAAAATACATCATTTGATTCAAATAACTTTATTCGCCATTGATTAAGTCGTATTATACGAATTAGTGATCCAAATCACTTGATTTGATTGAAGAACAGAATCACTTGATTCGAATTAGTGATCTAAATCATTTCATTAGAGCAACTAATTTGAACTCCTAGATTCGAATCAGTGATCTGAATCACGTGACTCGAATCACGTAATCAGAATAAATAATTATGTATTCTATATAAAATTTAAAAAATCGTGTCTAAAAACAAGATGAAATAAAGTTTTTCTTTAGATTTGCTGCTAGCACAATATGCAATGTCTTCTTAAATTCGAACCAAATTGTGACCGGAAAAGTCTAAAAATCTGGCATTTCGTCTGGCAACTCATTGATTCGTTTCGATTATCACGTAGCATGACAATTCTAACTGGATGCTAAATGACAAACTGGTGAAGTATAAAAATACATCCCTGACTTATTTCGAAAATTAAAATGTAGATCAAGTATTCTATAGAATTCCGAATGACAAACTAGAAAAGCATTGAATGCATCTCCCATTTATTTAGAATATCATACTGTGGGCCAAGTAGTCCATAGTCTGCCAAATTACAAAATGGAAAAATATAGAATACAACTTCGAGTCATTGAGAATATCATATCGTACGCCAAGTATTCAATTAAATACCAAATGACAAGACTGGCAGACAAATAAGATCACAGTTTTTTTTTTCTTCTAATATCATGTAGTTCGAAAGACTTTTTAAAGAAGTCCAAATGACAAATAGAAAAAAGGAATTACATAGCTGATTTATTTCAACTACGCCAAGCATTCTACAGAAGGCTAAATGACAAATCAAGAAAGTATGAACTACATCTCCCTGTCATTTCGAATATCACGAGGTACAGCAAGCATTCTATGGAAGCCTTCGATGGAAGGTCAAATAACAAGTGGGCAACATATGAATTGCAATTCCGATTCATTTCAAATACCAAGTAGTACGCAAAACATGGTGACTGGTAGATACGAATTCCGCATCCGGCTTGCACCGACCACAGTGCTGACGCAAAATATCCACAGTGGTAGATGGTTCATGGGTTAGAGTCCCTTTGCCGTCAGGCTAACAGCGGAAGGTTCTCATGGCCTTCCTCTCCATGCAACGCAAATGCGGGTTGGGTGCCTCAAAAAGTCCTCTGCAAAGGTAAATTTCGCCCAATTCCTCCAGGAATTCCCTTGTCTTCTAGATTGGGTTCAAAATTACAAGGCTACGGCGTTGAACATTGGTAGTCGTAAACCCATAAAATTGGGTTGGCTGTTCGACGACGGTTGTAAAATATAAAATAAAACGACAAAAAATTGAAATATGAATTGCATCTTTGCATTCATTTCGAATATCCCGAGGTACGCTATGCATTCTGTGGAAGATCAAATGACAAACAGGAAAAATATGAAATACATCTCCAATTGATTTCGAATATCACGTAGTTACGCTATTCATTCTATTTCCTACATAGTTGTTAGCATCATTTTTGCCAGACTTCCATCATTTTTTCAAAATAACATTTTCATTCGTAAAGAATGCACGATTCCAAAATAACAATCTTATCATGACTGGTTTTTTTTCTTCTTCGTTTAAGAGAATTTTGTCAGTTTAAAGAATACACACATATGCAAAGAAGATGTTAATTCTCATATTTCATAGTTAGTCTAAAAACACTAGGCATTACATATAATGCCACAGATATTCCACAGAATGCCAACAATTCATTGATTGCCAGTAACATTATTTTTGACAGTCTTTTATAATTTTTCTCAAAATATAGCATTTGTATTTTTTAAGAATGAACGGGGTTTTTAGCAAAAGGTATGACCTGTCTTTTTTGCTTGGAAGAGCATTTGTCATTCTTTAGAACACCTAGACAAAGTATTTAAAAATTCTAATTTTTCATACTTATCAAAAAATGGCACGCATTCTATAAAATGCTGGCAGCATTATTTACGGCAATTTCGTTACTTACTTAACTACTACGTTACTACATCTATTTTTTTGAGAAATGAATGACTTAGATAATCACAATGGCCTTTACTTCATACACCAAGAGCATTTGTCGTTCTATAGAATGCCCAATCAAGTGTATAATAATTCTCATATTTCATACTTTCTCTAAAAGGCTACGCATTCTATTAAATGTGTGGGTATTCTAAAGGCATTACCGGTAGCCAAATGGTTTTATTGGAACAATGCTGAATTCATATACAAGCGAACAAAAGTGTTTAATTCAAACAATTCCAATCGTATTCCTGAATCTCCTCTTCAGAGTCTGATGTTCACTATAGTCTTTCATTTAGTTCGAAGGAATGTTTACACTCAAATACTATTGGTTTTCAGCTCTCATGTGAGTCGGTGTTCGATAAAAATACGTGGTAAGGAGATACGGATCCATAATAGTTTATTCTAGAATCGAATGATTCTTGCTCGTTTTAAAGTTATTCCTTGCCTTGGCTTAGAAATTATTGATTTCCTGATAATTGACATTTCGATTGCTGTGTTGGTCATGTTTGTAGAGCTATCTTAATTCAACAGGAAGGAGGGAAGGCTGCATCTAGAGAGTGATCTTTGAAAGCGTTTGCGAATTGAAAGAATGCAGTTCCTGTTTTGACTACGGCCAGTTGTTAAAGCTCTGCTAAATTGAGTCATTTATATACTTTGCAATTTGTTTAATAGAATTTCTAACATTTTAAAATGTTCAAAAACAGTTGATGCTTCGAGGAGGAGCGTGTTATATGAACATGTTGTCTGATCGGAACTAATTTTTTAAATTTTTTTTCCTGAAATCAATCAAGGCTAAATTTGGTTTGGTCATAATTGTTGGTGTAGCATCTTGGTCGATTCATCTGAATAGAAAAAAATTTATTTGCGTTACTTATGAAAAGTTGTGCAAGTTACAGACTTTTTCATTTAAAATATTTTGCCCAGCAGGATTAAAGCAGACAGCATTTTTATCACGTTTACCAAACATCCTGATTCTGTGGTTATCTTCATCTATTATTTAAAACAGTCGGATAAATCCTTCATAAAAATTCTTCAGAATTGTGTTTATCAATGTTCAGAATACATTTTCTTGGTTAGTATTCCACTCACGGACCGCTTCTTTTACTTTTATTTATTTATTTATGTATTTTTTACAGTAAAGGGGATTGCTTGGTATACATTAGCTCAGTATTTGCTACACATCTCCCTAATCTATGATTTTATTATTAATTAATAATCAAATAAGCCGGTTAGAATGAAATTAGTGTTTCATAAAAAATTTGATTTATTGTATAAATTTTATTATTTTAGATTGGTGGTCAAGTCAGGGATAAAATAAAATAAGAAAAAATAAAAAGACGAAGAAAAAACCTCACAATGTTACGTTTTCCGTAATTTACATTCACCAAACCAAAGAATATATATTCAATTACAAATCTTAAACCATTGAAACAAAGACGGGAAGGAACACAGTGGATTTACTTTCTCGAACTGCTTTTGTATGAATTAATTGTTGAACCTTTGGTACAAAGGCCATACTGTTTTGATTCGTTATAAATTTGTTTTTTGATTGGTAAAACTTGTAAAGGTTTGGAAATATTCAATAGTTGTAGTCGGCAGGCTTTGTTCACACAAAACACGATTCACAGTAGAACTGTGGTTTGTTAATTGTAACAACAGTTTGAATTTTACTAACTATTATGACTGAAAATAACGTAATTGTAATCTTAAAGTAAATAATAGATTGATTTCATGGTCGCTGCTTAAAGCCTTATTTCTATTTTCATTTTAGCAATTTGAGAATGAATGAAATGCAATTCATGGACAGGAATCTACCAAAATAGTATTCATAAAGACATAATAGAAAGATTTAAATTTCAAAATTGAGAGAAATATGCTCTTTTATAGATCGATTTTCTTAAACTACTAAAAAACCCATAGGAGGAACATCATTGGGAGCTGTCACCTTCAGATTTAGAATTCACTTCCCCCTCTAAAGATCTGGAAAGCAATAATATGGTCCCACGAACAGAAATCCATAAAATTGAGCTGATAATTTCAGGAAGAATGATAAGACCATAAAAGTAGAACGTCCGTTACTCCCTCCATCATTTTATTCAATCCAGCTCTGAGTTCTAAAAATCATAGCACTGATAAAAGAAATGGCAGATTTTAGATCAAAAAATGGTTCTTTTTTTTATATATATAAATATGGTTGACGTTGGATGAGCGACGCCGTAATCTGGATTCACTCCTGGCACCGATAGAATATTTCTTCGTCCTCCCCCACTCTTGCAGCTCTGTTCTTTTTGGGAATACAAAAGGCTAGATACGCATTGGGCCATGAGATTGAACTGTCTAAACTCATCAACCGCCTCATTCCATATTCACGTCGGTCCGACAGCTTTTCTGTAACCGCAACCGCACCCGGTAGGCCACGTGATTCTATCCTGGGACCCAATGCCTTTGCCATCTCATTCGAACAAAGAGATGACAGCAATCATTTCTCTTATGGCATTTCTTTTGCTTCCATTTGATGTATTTATATACCGCCTGTTCTCTTTCGAACTTTTTTGTTCTCCTTTCTGATCTAGTGAGTTGATATTTTTATCCATTTCTTCTGGAAGGAAAAAAAGCATATTTTTTGTTCTGTTCCATACCCGTTTTTGTGATTTTCTCTTGGAATCTAACTTCCGACAGGTTCCAATTTTCATTATTTATTACTATTATCAGAGGGAGTGATGTATCAGAAATACTATTCTTTTTCAACCAAGAGTAGTACTGTCTTTCAACATTTTAAAGAAACAAACTGGAAAAATATCAAAATTTCAGCATAAATTTTTTTTTAATAAAAGCCATCATAATATTTAAAGACACTAATATCAATAAAATATTGTTTTAAATAATCATTGTTACCTTATTTTATTCAATAAAATGTAAAAATGTACTTTTATTTTGATGATATTGTAATAAAAGAATTTAGCAACATTAAAAAATTATTCAGACCACATTATATGAATTTAACGGAACAATTTGTGTATGTTTTGAGCTTTAAACATTCAATAAATTCTAAAAGAATAGTCAGAAATACTGGCAATCATTTAAAATGTTATCAGAAAAAACTTGTAACTTAAACTGCATCTATTCGATTCTGCTTAACATAGACAAGCTCATCAAAAAATCTATAGACTGTTTCGCCCGGATTATGTTAAACAGGGACTCTTCCATCAACATCTGGATAGTCTATCCCTAATTATACTAAATATAGACTACTTCTTCTTTCATAATCTAGACTGCTTCTCAGAGATGATAAAAAATATGGTAGTCTCTCTTCAATCAAATTCTGAACTGTTTATCTCCTGATTATGCCAAATATGGACTCACTTTCTGCCTGGCTTGACGGTGTTTAACATCGCCTCTTTTCATAGAGAATGGAGAATGAATAAATAAATAAAAAATCAAGATGTTTCCGTCCATAAGAACTTTTTCTTCAGTCAAAATTAAGACATTCTCTGCTCGACTAGGATGTTCCTGCACGTATAAGTTGTCTAAGAAATACAGAAAATAACCAATTTTAAATGGTCGCGATGAGTAGCTTCTAAAAAAATACTTTCAGAGAAAATCATTAAAGCGATTAGAAACCCAAATTATTTCCGTTTGAAGAAAAGTTCTAGAAATGATTTTCTTGTAATCAAAATGTAAAAGTAATCGAAATAAGAACTATCTTAGTCTGATGAAGCTAAGTACGAGATGCGTCATTCTTCAGATAACTAGTTATTTTAGAACTGGGAAGACAATTACGAACTTTATCTTCAATAATTTCTTGAATTGAATTAAAGTCAATCAGCAGGCAATTAAAATACNAGTAAACGAAGGGTGTTTTACTCCTCTTTGACTTACTTCACTCGCACATCATTTAGTATGTAAAAAAGGAATAGAGTGATTTGTTTTTAGGTCAAGACTTGTGGTCCCCTCTTGATGCATTATTAAATTTTAAAAATCTAATACACTAGTGTAAAGAATGTTTTCTCTAAAGTAGAATATTTCCTTAATCCTGTGAATAATTTTGAGTTGGTTGCAAGTTGAGAGCGAAAAGGAATGATTCAAATTAATTGAAAAAAAAAATGAATCTTAGAATCAATAAATTTCAAAAAAATCCCCAACTAAAATAGCGCATTAATTAGGAATTTCTCAAGTTTCGAAGATTTAAGAAAAGAAAAAAAAATTCTGAATGCGTTTGAAAAGAATATGCACAAGTCATGAAAATTTTAGTAGAAACTAAAAGGGAAAATCTAATTTTGATAAATTGACGAATTAAACGGGTACAAAAAACAGTCTTCAATTATAGAATTTTTCGGATGGGATTGAATAATATTTCAGTTCCAACATAATTCACCAACATTGATTTATTTTTATGTAACTTTAAATGATATTTTTTTATGATACTAAGGCAGAAAGTTTTAATTATAATTATTTATTGATCATAAAACTGATTTTATTTAATCGAAACGCTACACTACGCCTTAAATACCATTAAAAAGTAAAATTTCACAAAAATTCAGAATTTAAGATTGATTATAGCACTCCCCTTTTAATCGAATAACCCACTTAATAGCTTGGCTGGAACCGATGGTATTCCTTTAAGCGGGGTTGACTGTATTATAATAAAGAATTTAGCAACATTAAAAAATTATTCAGTATGTTTACCCGAAACCGCATTATATGAATCTAACGGGACAATTTGTGTATGTTTTGTGCTTTAAACATTCAATAAATTCTGTAGGAATGGTCAGAAGTACGGGCTGTCGCTGTTTATCAATTAAAATTTTATCAGAAAAAACTTGCAACTTAGGCTATCTCTATTCGATTCTGCTTAACATAGACCAGCTCATCAAAAAATCTATAGACTGTTCCGCCCGGATTATGCTAATCAAGGACTTCCTCTTCCATCAATATCTGGATAGTCTATCCCTAATTATACTAAATATAGACTACCTCATCTTTCATAATCTAGACTAAATCTCACAGATGATGCTAAATATGGTAGTCTCTCTTCAATCACATTCTGGACTGTTTATATCCTGATTGTGCCAAATATGGACTCACTTTTCTGCCTGACTTGACGGTGTTAAACATCGCCTCTTTTCATAGAAAATGGAGAATGAATAAATAAATAAAAAATCAAGACGTTTCCGTTCATAAGAATTTTTTCTTCAGTCAAAATCAAGACATTCTCTGCTCTGGTTCGAATTAATAATATGTTAAACTCATTTCTCATACGTTCTTCTTTAAGTACACGCACAACTGTTGGATTGCAACTTCGCTTTATTTTATGCATTATCACAAGAATTCTAACTCACACATCTTGAGATAGACAACAACTTTACAACAACGAAGAAAAAAACACTCACACTCAAAAATAAAACAATTGGCGAGAGACATGTGTGGCGCGGGCCTCACAACATCGCCCCAAGCATACAACGAGGATGTTCCTGTACGTATAAGTTGTCTAGGAAATAAAGAAAATAACCAATTTTGAATGGTCTGGATGCGTAGCTTCCAAAAAGCTATAAAAAAATGCTTTCAGAGAAAATCAATAAAAAGATTAGAAACCTAAATTATTTCCGTTCGAAGAAAAGTTCTAGAAATGATTTTCTCGTAATCAAAATGTAAAAGTAATCGAAATAAGAACTATCTTAGTCCGATGAAGCTAAGTACGAGATGCGTCTTCACGGAAATTCTTCAGATAACTAGTTATTTTAGAACTGGGAAGACAATTACGAACTTTATCTTCAATAATTTCTTGAATTGAATTAAAGTCAATCAGCAGGCAATTAAAATACTTTTTATAGCATTTTCAATAATTCTAAATAACGTCGTTATACATAAATGTAAATATGAATTGGGAGTTATATGAATCAGTACTTGTATTTAAAAATAAAGACAGTTGAATAGATAGTTTTCAAATTGACTCAAAGAACTTGACAATCAAATTGTTGTATCAATTGTTGTACATAGGTTTTTAACTGTTTTTAAAATGAAACGATACGGAATTTGAAAAACAAAAAATTGCCCATTTTTATTTTAAGAACATTATTTTCCTATGATTATTGGAAGTACTGCGGAGGATAAAGTGTTAACATGAAATATTGCAATATTACCTAGCTGTTAATATTTTGATATCTTGTAGGCGAGAGACATTGTCCCCGCTATGTATCCCCATTGTATTTTGACTGCCCTCCTAAATTAAGTCTTACCTTTTCATAAATGATTCGTGAATCAATACAATCGCATTTTAGTACATTAAAAATTACTTTGGGTTACTGAATGGAAGCTATAATTCTATCAGTGATGCAATATATTATGCCCAACACATTTAATCGAATTTGAAACAATTGGAGAACGTGAGTTTTTCTTGTATAATCTTGTTTAAGATTAAATCAAATCACTTTTCGCAATCGTCTTCAAAAAAATATTTTCATACCGCTGTTAAGCGTGTATTTACTGCAGCATGAAATCGAACATCTGAGGATGGGCCGGAACATTCTGGAACGTGTCACAACTGCTAAAGTTACTTTCTAAACGAAGCGAATCGTAATTGAGAACTTAATGCTCTACCACCTTTCTTAGGCGATCAAGTACAAAAGACGAAGAAAAAAAAAATGAAGAAAAAGACAAACGACACCTTCAGAATTCTTCGATAATTACAGAACATTCTTTTAACCCCTGGCAAAGACAGAAGAAGAGGGTAGGGATGGTAGCTGGACAACGGTCAGACAATAATTCCAGAATCTTTTTATTCCAGATTTTTTTTTCTCTTTGTTTCTGTTCCGGCAACAGTATTCAATGAGGCATGATGAAAGTTTTCTTCTAGCATGCGAGTTGTAGTAACGATCTTCTTCCTTCCCCTTTGTTCCTTTTTTGTTCTTCCTCCACCCCCTAAAAAGAACTTTTTTTCCCTTCTCCTCGCTAATGAACTGGCAGCGGACGTTGGGCAATAATCTGGTCACGTATTGAGAAGCAATGTCTTTATTCGTATTGCCGTTGGAACCTCCATGGAACGTGGACAAATTGGAACGCCTACATTCAGCCCACGTTAGAGAGACCTACAGACATCACTCCCCCTTTTTTTAGTTTCCTTTTTCTTCTTTTTTTTTATTTATATATATTTTTAGCGATTAATGGCAGTTTGGAATGGATCCGAGATCTTCTCTCAATTCTTATGTTTGGCATAGCTATTGTTTCATTATTGAAAATGACTTCAAATAAATATTGGATTAAGAAATCACGAAATGTATGTGTTTGTAGATTATCAATCATTAGCAAATTAAACATAACATTTATAAGAAATATATTCTTCATATAACTTTTTCAAACTAATAGTGCTAATCTTGTGCGACTTGTGTTTTTCGCTTAGGAAAATAACACTTGGTAGAGTTTACAGTAACACCCGCTTTTGGTCAGAAGAAAAAATTTGTTCTCTTTCCAACTCTGTTTATCGGTTAGAAAATAATATATGGGTAAAATCTTAATTGCCTCTCTTTGTGGATCAAAAAATAGCATGAAATAGCTGTTGCCAGAATCTCACTATTAATGATAGAATTTTTCGAAACAAAAACCTTTTATTAGACAGATGATAGCACTTGTGCTGTTATTTTTCAACTCTTTCTATTGATCAAAAAGCAATGCTTGAAGAGGGTCTTAATTCACTTTTTTTTTTCTTGATCAGAAAATAATAATGAAGTAGCTGTTGCCCAAGTCCTTACTGTTCACCAGAGAATTTCTTTAAACAAAAATGTTTGGTAAATCATTTAATCGGGCAAATTCTTCTTCTATTTTGCTTTAGTGGGTGTGTCAGTAAAATTACAGCTTTAAAGGTCACCCTTGAAAGCTTTACAGATCACCAATATATTTTAGTTAACCGCAGCCGATTGAAATCAAACTTTGGAGTGATTTGGTCCTCAGCTCTTAACCAACCAAAATAAAAATTTGAAGTAGTTACTGTCTCTAAGCCTTCCAGTAACCACCTGATTTAAAAATTTTAAGTGATTCTGTAGTCCGCAGAACTCCATCAACTAAGTAAACTTAAAATTTTAAGTGATTAAGAATTTTTAACTTTCCAAAATTTGTAATGATTTGTCTGATCTCTCTAACTACTGAACGAAAATCGAACTCAAACTTTTAAATGATTAGAAGTCATCAGCCTTCCAACCAGCAACTGAAATTGAAACACGCAGTAGTTAGAGGTTTACCCCTCTCTAAATACCAATTGAATTCAAAATTTAAAATAATTGAAGATCTTCAACTCCTGCGACAGCCAATCAAACTCAAAACATGAAATAATTAGAGGACTGAGCCACTTGACAACTAATTAAACTCAAAATGTAAAATGCTGCGAGACCTTCAATCCTTCAGCATCTTAAATTTTTAGGCAACCAACAGGATGCAGTAGGGAATATATAAAAGTTGTCATTAGCTCAGAAAAGAAGAAAAATGTACCAAAGTGAGCATTCTGAGTGATGCTTTCTGGAGAGTTCTTATTAATAGCAGAGCTCATCAATGATATATTGATATATATGAATGACATATCTCTCAGCAGTAACTATGAGGCTAATAATTGGTATTCGTGATATTTAGAATTTTAGATTATATTTACTCATTTGAAATATCTTCTCAGCAGAGATTGGAGATTTTGTTAATGGCACTTCGACTTCTAGGTGTTTATTTCAGGAAATATGTGATATGTGTGTATGTGTACATATAAAGATTTTTTCTCTCGCACCCAAGACACAAGTGTAAATTCAAACATGAAACGCCGTTCAATCATGATTTATAAATAGTGAATTTGAATCCCTTTCATGTTAAATTAGTCGCAAGAGAGGGCCGGGATAGCCTGGTTGGTAGGGCGTTGGGCCCATGTCCGAGAGTTCGTGGGTTCGAACACCGCCGGCCGAAGACTCCTCGTGTTGTAAAGTGACTGATGCACGTTAAATCTGTCGAGTCGCAAAAGTCCTCCATGTTCCCATAACAAATCAATACCTCTGGGGGTACTGGATTGGAGATCGATCGTTCTCTGATTCAGATCAAAATTACGATCTGTGGATGAAAGAATGGATGTATGAATGGGTCCGCCCTATAAACGGGTGGGACGCATGGTGTGGCAGAAGTCGAACTCTTGGCCATAGATGGCGCCACTGGAAAACAAGAACAATCGCACCCCCTCTGCCTAAACAGGCATGCGTCAACAACAACAGAGGTTTCATGGTTTCTCTCCCTTGATTCAGACAAATGTGGATTGGTTTTAAATCAAAAATATGGTGTTCCGCGGTCCCTTAGGTTCCCGTAGCAGGGTCGTGAATTGTAATTTTTTTTTAACCGGTAAAATTTTTTGAGACCTGTAATACATTTATATCAAACCCATAATCCATCATATATTTTACATTAAGGTTATTTTTATCAAATTACTTGTGTAAAATTGAAATTTGCAGTAACAATTTATTAAATAAATTTCTAAAGAAAAATATGAATTTACAAATGATCGCATTAGTATTTCGAATCAAACTTTGAAATTTAAAATAAAATAAACAAATTCAAGAATAAAAATCTTTTTTCTCTGATAACCAGTCTCACAGTTTATAACAGTTATTTTTCAAAGCCCATAACTGAGCTTATTTTATTCAACTTCAATTTATACGCAAAAATGACTAGACTTAACTTATACAGCGAAAACGTAGCCACAGCATACAAACGAATTCAACTGAATAACAAAAATCCTAATTTTAAAGACTGAATGATGAAACAATGAAAAAAATTACAATCAAATTAAATATTTCTGAATTAATTAATCGTTTTTTTTTCTTTTTTTTTGTTATTAGCTTATTTACTCCTGCTAAACGTTTTTTAAAAGTCGAGGTTCCAAAAGAAGTTTGATTATTTAGGGTTCCGTAGCTAGAAGAAATTGTGAACCACTGCTGTGGACTGCACTACCAGATAACCAGAATAAAATTAATTTTAATCTGTCTAGAAAAAATTCAAAAAATGATCCTCACCATTGCCGTAGACTATACTAACAGATAACCAGAGTAAAGTTAATTTTAATCTGTCTAGAAAAAATTCAAAAAATGATCCTCACCATTGCCGTAGACTACACTACCAGATAACCAGGATAAATTTAATTTCAGTCTGTCTCGAAAAAATTCAAAAAATGATCCTCACCACTGCCGTAGACTATACTACCAGATAACCAGAATAAAATTAATTTTAATCTCTCTAGAAAGAATTCAAAAAATGATCCTCACCACTGCCGTAGACTATACTACCAGATAACCAGAATAAAATTAATTTTAATCTGTCTAGAAAAAATTCAAAAAATGATCCTTACCATTGCCGTAGACTATACTACCAGATAACCAGAATAAAATTAATTCTAATCTGTCTAGAAAAAATTCAACAAATGATCCTCACCATTTAAAACGATAGTTCAATATAAGTGAAAGTTTTCAGTTCTAGTGGTAGATAATCAACTTTCCTCATTTTATTGGGAAAGAATAGATATATTTATAGCGTCCTTCTGTTCTGGCTATAATTACATTGGCGAACAGAGAACAAAAGTCGCCAATTTCATTTCCCCTGCAGTTAGTTAAACGGACAGAATAAACGAGGTTTTATTGGATCCTTCAAGACACAGGAACTATTAATTCTTTTTCCTGTCTTTTCTTAAGTAAACTTGATAGAATGGGGCTAAAATGAAATAGTTCGGAGAATTGGAAGCAGTTTTGTAATAGATTATCTCGCCCAAATATCTCTTCAGCGCTGTAATTGCATTGACAAAGTTATATCGCGACTAAGCTGGTTAGTTTTAATATTCCTCGAACTTTTATACTAGATTAATGAAACCACATTCTTACAGATGATTTTAATTTGTTAATGATAAGACGATTGGATTGTGTAAAAGTTGATATGAGATTTTGCGACTCGTCCATATTTTTCTTTCAAGAAAAAAATAAATAAGAGTCCCCAAAAAAGGAATAAAAATTGATTTAATAATCCAAAATTGGTTGCTACGAATTATTTAAATCATAATTAAACAAATGCACTTTAAGTGTTAGGCGAATTAGATTAAATTTATGCTTAATGTCTCATAAATGGATTCGTAACAATTCAAGCATTTTTCCTCTTTCTTTTACCTTTTTACTCATTGGAAAATGGGTCTTGTTTTGGGTTTGATGGCGTGGGCAACTTATTTGGACGTCATGACACTGTTCAACTGTGCTCAAGAGTAATAGTAAACAGTGCGTATGCGTCGTCATTGCATACGTTGCAATGGCGACCGCTGCTGTCTTTCTTTTTATTTTCATTAACAGGCATTTTTAATGCATTTACATAATACTAATTTAAAATATTCTATATTCTTTTTATTATTAACTTATAATTACTGACTTCACCGTGATTTCAATATAAATGTGAATACTGAAGAAGGAAAAGTATTTCGTGACGTCTTGAAACGCGTACATAGGCAGGAATTGAAAAACAATCCGACGACAAACATCAATTGAGACAGTTTTTGCAACCCATGATTTGAAATGTTGCGGCGTTTAACAGAGTCAATACAGAGAGAATAATCATTTGACCAATGGGTAACCCGTGAAAATGACGGGGTGAGGTTTCGCCCTCTATTTCTCGCTCCCGTGATATTGACGGGCTGGAGTGTTCAGTAATAACGTGCCAATAAGAATAAAACTAATTTATTTCTTTTGCCTGGAAAACATTTTAGTTCTTATTTTACGCACCAGATGGCAGTACCAGGATATTTTTAAGGTAATTGTAGGTAGTGAGTTTATTTTAAACTAAATGTCAACACTAATCTATCAGCATCTACTAAAAAAAATAGGCACTTTTATGACCGTTTTCTTGAAAATTAACCGATCGTTAAGGGGTTAAAGGTTGAAATTACTGTACTGTTATTATTACGTTTTCAATTTATGAACTAAGAGTTTAAAAAAATTGTCTTTCTCCCTCTCTCTCTCTCTCTATCTCTTTTTTTTTTTTTTAAGGGAATGAGGAAGAAGAAATTTTTGTAAAGAGAATGAAAATTGAAAGATTAAACATTCTATGACCTTTGGAGTATTTAACTCACCATTTAACATTTTTAACATTTTTGTTGCTGCTGAACGGTCTCAATCTTGAATGAAAATTAAAGATAAACATTCTAAGAACTTTGGGTCCTGAAACTAACAATTTAATGTTTTTAAAACAGTCTCAATATTCAATGATCTGTTTAATCTTCAATGAAAACTGACGATTTAACATGTTAAGAAGTTTGGATCCTTAAATTCACAATTTAACGCTTTTAACATGTCATATGTGTAACAATAAATTGGATGATTAGACCATGATAAAAATAAAGTAAAACTGCGAGTGACTCATTTTTAACAGAAAAAACTTTAAGAAAAAATTTTTCAAAAAGGGAATGAAAATTGAAGATTGTCTTGGATTTAATATTCCAAGACATATTATTTCGGATTATACATATTATATTTAAACAGATGCTTTTAAATTGTTTGCTACAAACGATTGAATTGAATTAAATCCGATGTCTTATTGTGTTGTTAATAACAGCAAAGCTTTTTTTGTTAAGGTTTTTTTTTAGCATTCATCTGTTTTTCTTAGACGCTCATACATCAAATGTTTTTTTGCAATTGTAGAATGGCCAAGCAGGAACGCTCTCGCAAACAGATATTATATTATTTACATATTTTTTAGATATGCATTCGATTTCTAAATTTTGTTTTCGTTGAGTTCAGAACACCAAACACTCGCTAGCAATGCATTTTGAATGACTACATCAAAATGCACCATACACAATCGCAAGAAATTTCTTTTAAGAAAATCAACTGTCCTTTCCAAAATTCACTCAAAAAAAAAAAAAAAAATATTGTACTGAAACTTTAAAAATTTTTTTTTTTTGTTTCAAGCAAACAAGGAAAAATATAATACGATTCACTGCAAAATGACTACAGGTTACACATTGGCAAAATGGTTGTTATCTAATTTTTTTCGGAAAAGAAACTTTAATGTGTTTTCATCTTGGACATCTTTAACTGTTAATCCTGAACTGCTCGGTACAGAATTTAGTAGACATATTTAAATACAGCTCAGACACATTCTGTGTAAATTCTTTTGATGACTGAACAGACATTGAACTGCCAATCGAGATCAATATTAACATTTTCGGATTGGTAACAATGGTGTTTGATGGAGATAGTAAGTTGCACCATACAACCGTTTCGGATTCACAAGTTCATACACGAAATATAATTTGAAAGCTAGTTTTTTTTTTTCTTCCAATTTTACATGAATAGTGAATGAATAATTTACATTGCGTGGAAGACAGTCTACGGTCTTGTGCAAATTATTGGGTACGTTGACAGTGGATCCTTTTATCCCTAACTGGTGATCAACACCCAGTTCTTGTATTTGCATGAAAGGGGTTCGGAAAGTCACCATTCGCTCTTCGGTAGGGTTCAATTTTCTTAACTACTTTGGTACTTTTGTGAGGGACGGGCTTCATGCTTGCGTTTGCGAACGGAATCCTTTCGTTTTTCCGTTTGTATGTAACGTTTAAGGTATTCCCGTCTACGTTCAATGGGCTTTGGCTTTTTCTGCCTCGGTTAGTTTAGGATTTGGCATCGTTTTTTTCTTGCTTCAACTCTAACTTTTGGGACCGTATCAATCAGTTTGGACCCTCTTTATTAGCGATATTCACTTGAATAAGTATTGAAAACGATCCAGTTTGAACTGTAGGTTAGAATTTCTGATTCTTAATTAAAACAATAAAATCAAAAATCTCGTTCAAATGATGAAATTCTCTTTCATTCTCAACTCAAGAAGTATTTATGGGATCTCTCTGGTCCCATATCTCAAAAAATAAACTCACCAACTTAATGCATAACACAATTAAAAGAGAAAGAAAGAATTCTAAAAAAATTCTCCAGCAGCAGCGGTCGCCATAGCAACGCATGCGCACTGTTTACTATTACATACTCTTGATATTATAGTAGTTGTAGAGTGAGGACACCATGAAATCCAAACGAAGAACCATTTTGCCAATGAGTAAAAATTCTTTTTCAGAAGAATTTATCAGAAAAATCAAACATAGAATATTAATCATAAAAATTGAAAAATACCCAGAAAAATGTAAAACCTAAAAAGTAAGAAAAAATATGAAATGATAATGGATATAAAATAATGAAAGCTGTGATAAAAATATTTAAAAATGTTAAAAATAATAAATTATAAAAAAAAAATTAAGAATTTTTTTTTCACGGTAGTTAACACATTTATTTNACTTTGAGATGAAACTTTGTTGTTAACACTTTTATAATTTTTCCTAAACTGGGGGTTTTTCGATGAGGATCTTGATAGATAGCTATAACATTTTTCAAATATTTTTCATTCACTAGAAATCTAATCCCATTTCTAAAAAAAAAAAAAAATTCTTTAAAAACTGACAATTCTTGGCTTCAAAACTCTCAAAATTTAGCTATTAGCTTATTTCATTACTTAATTTCGAAATTGGGTGATTTCATTCATTGAATTTTAAAATTTTCAAACTAATTTTTTTTTAAAATTCATACATGATTTTTTATTATTATTTATTTATTTATTTATTGGACAAGCACAGTTGCTAAAATGAAGACTAAGTTAAATATATATTTTTAAGAACATAAACTTACGATTTCGTTTAAATCATACTGATATTAAGTTTAAAAATTATATTTAAAAAAAATTAAATTAAATAAAATAAGCGCATCTATTATGGCATAAAATGAGTGAAAAAATAAGCACTGTTTAAAAGGAAATTATATTCTATTTATTTAATTTTAATTTTCTACATTTGTTTTAATAGAATCATCTATAACCCCCTGAATAGTTTCAGAAAAAAAGAAATTTTAATACATGCACCAAAAAATGTTATTCTCCAAAATATTTCATTTTTATTTTATTTATTTTTTCCTCTTTTACATTTTACATAGATGTATGTTCTACGTCCATTCAATATTTCGATAATTCTTTAAAAAAAATTTGTAGAACAATAATAATTTTCTTTTGCGAAAGTATTTTTAATAATGAAAAAATTTTCAGATTTGTTAAAAGATTAATCTTTCTAAGGATATGAATACGAAATATGACAGAGATAATAATTATAATTTTTCATTGAAATAATTTTCATTGAAATAATTTTTCATTCCCTGGAAGCCGCATGTGATAATGATTTTTTATTGCTAACATAGAGGGCGCAATCTGAATTTGAGTAAGTTTTTCTTTTTGAATTCTTTTTATTGGGCTTAGTGCTGCTATCTAAAGGAAAAAAATATAACTACTTGTTATCAAACTATTATGGAAATCTAAGTATATATTTCCACAGTCACAATTTCTATTCAATCGTTTAATATTAAGACAACATAGGTATTGAATGTAACAGAAAGTATCACTCACTTTATTTCTGCTCCTCAATCTTTTTATAAGCTTTTTCAATAAATCTTTTTTCTCCTGTCAGGTTTAACTCTCAGTGGTTGTTAGGTTCTAAATTTGCCTCTAAATATTTGTTTATTGTTCCAGCGATATCTCTGCTCCAAGCAAACCGTAGTGAAAAACCCAAATTGATCTAAGAATATTGAACAATACTGTTCACTTATTTTAATAGGCTTTAGTGATATGTAAATTTCAAAATAATGTTATACAAATTGGGATTAGGTGCTGTAGCGTTTTTTTAAAAAGAACTTTTTAATTCTGGGTTCCTCAAATTAAATTTTATTTCAACAAATAATACAGCTATATATAAACTACATGTGACCTAAAAAAGGATAAATGAAGATTTTATTTTATAATCTATATAAAAGGCAGTATTAGTTTAAAATAATTCTCTAATATAGTAGCTGCTGACGGTAGTATAAGACTTTGTTAATAGATGTCAGCACTGAACTATCTTTAAGAATTTTTTTATCTTAATACTACAACTAAGAGGTTATGTTATGAATTATGTCACTAACTTGAGTCACTAATCGATTTAATTTGTTATCTCAATAGAAAGTAATCTTCATAACTTTTGCTCTTAACTGATCAGTTTTCCCAAACTCTACATATGTGATTTCAAATTTTGGAAAGTAATTAAATAAAATGATAAACAAACCAAATAAAAATTAAATTTCATCTGAATGAACATTGAAATTCGGTACCTTTCCATTTCGCCAACGCAGGCGATAAATTCTCTAACTCTAATTTAATAAGTGTAAGTAAATTCAACTTCTTTTTTTTTTATATAAAAGTGATTTTTTTTTAAATATAATAAATAAATAAAATATCCAAAATTACTTACACCGGCACGAGATGGAAAAGTATTCTTTTTCCAAAAGTAAAGGAAACTCTTTTTAAATAGAATTCTTTCCCAATCTGTAAATAATAAGAGTTAAGAAAATACTTTTAATATTCAAAACTTTTAAAACTCTGTATTTGTTTAAAAATCTTAAGTTCCCGAAGTACGATAATATTCACCAAATAATTTAGTGTACAAAATGTGGCAGCAAAATCTATTAATACTACCATTTGCATTAAAAGTGGTTACCATTAACGTTACAAAACATCTTTGTTTTCAATTATTATGCTAGTGAACTCAATATTTATTAATAAACCAAAATTTAATTTTCGTGTGATTTCTGTCAAGTTTTCCAAAAATAAAATAATAATAATAATAATCACGAATAATATAGATTGTTTTAAGGTAACGAAAAATTTATTTATTTATTTACTTCCTTTTTAGATAATAAGAGAATCATTAGATTATAAAATACCTTTTCAGATTATAAATAAGAACATAAATAATTTATAAAAAATTTTTTCCCGATAAAATGGTAAAGCAATTGATACTTCAAATGTAAAATTTAATATGAAATCGAACTAAAGTTTACTTATCGAACAAAATAGTAATTTTTCATGTGTTGGTACTTTCTTTAACGTTCGCTCAATCCTTAGGTAGCCGCACTTAATTTTTTTTCTCTCAGAAATAAAATTTATGATTAATACAGAGTTTTGTCACTTATAGAATTTTATCCAATTTTTTCCCGACTGAATTACCTAATTATATCTTTAAAAAATAAGATTATAAATAATTTAGCAAACGCTTAGACGAAGAATACTAAGTAAAACGCAAGTGATACTTTAAATGTAAAATTATTAAATGAAGAATGTAATTTAATAAATGAATATTATAGATTTTAAGCTAAATGTGTTATACAGAACAAATATGCAGAAAAAAATTATTCCATTAAGGAACACAAATTAATGTTTATCTAAAAAATTAAGAAATACTAAATTTTTAAAAACAAAATCAGAACAGTTTGTCATATATAATTCAAAGTGTTTCTGATAACCGTATTTATTGAACATTTTGAATAACTTTTGATCTAATGGTCGAATTTTAACGAGCCAATTTTAAGAGTTAAGGGACTTAATTTCAATAAACTAATTACTTATTGCAGACTGAAAAAAATATTGTTAATCTGAAAAATTAAGAAAGGCGAAAATTTTTTAAAAAAAATCACAACAGTTTGTCTTATATAATTAATTTAAGGTGATTCTTATAACCGTATTTATTGAACTTTTTGAATGACTTTTTATCTAATTGTGGAATTTTAATCAGCCAATTTTAAGTGTTAAGGGACTTAATTTAAATATACTATTTATTGCAGACTGGGAAAAATAATTGTTTATCTAAAAAAATAAGAAAGACTAAATTTTTTTTTAAAAATCACAACAGTTTGTCTTATATAATTCAAGGTGTTTCTGATAACCGTATTTATTGAACATTTTGAATAACTTTTTATCTAATTGTGGAATTTTAACGAGCCAATTTTAAGTGTTAAGGGACTTAATCAAATATACTAACTATTTATTGCAGACTGGGAAAAATAATTGTTTATCTAAAAAATTAAGAAAGACTAAATTTTTTTTAAAAAATCACAACAGTTTGTCTTATATAATTCAAGGTGTTTCTGATAACCGTATTTATTGAACATTTTGAATAACTTTTTATCTAATTGTGGAATTTTAACGAGCCAATTTTAAGTGTTAAGGGACTTAATTTCAATATGCTAATTACTTATTGCAGACTGGGAAAAATAATTGTTTATCTAAAAAATTAAGAAAGACTAAATTTTTTTTAAAAAATCACAACAGTTTGTCTTATATAATTCAAGGTGTTTCTGATAACCGTATTTATTGAACATTTTGAATAACTTTTTATCTAATTGTGGAATTTTAACGAGCCAATTTTAAGTGTTAAGGGACTTAATTTCAATATGCTAATTACTTATTGCAGACTGGGAAAAATAATTGTTTATCT
>NC_092208.1:24753457-24769611 GCF_043381705.1 Parasteatoda tepidariorum | reverse complement strand
CCAATCAGTATTTTCTAAAGTTATCTAAAACAACGTGTTTATTTTGCTTTTAAAAGTTGTTTCTCTAAAAATTAATAATTCAGAATCAACTGTAACTGAAAAAATAACCATTACAATAACATAGCCGTCAACTCTTCCGGTTTTCCCGGAAGATTTTATTTTCATATTTAAATAAGTGCTGGCGAAATTCATGTTATTTCACTAAACTTTTTGAATTATAATAATAATTTTAAATTAGTTTGACCACCACTACATATAAATAATTGCAAAAAATATTGATTGATTTGTTCATTTACGTCGCACTAGAGCTGCACAATGGGCTATTGGCGACGGTCTGGGAAACATCCCTGAGGATGATCCGAAGACAAGCCATCACAATTTTGATCCTCTGCAGAGGGGATGGCACCCCCGCTTCGGTATCCCGACGACCTGCACGCGAAGTCGAGCACTTTACGGTAGAACAGTTTTACGAGGACCAATACCGCACACCCTCGGTCCCTACGCAGGCTGATCCAAGTGGTCACCCACCCGCACACTGACCGTATCCAGTGATGCTTGACTTCGGTGATCTGCTGGGAGCCGTGTCTTAACGATCAGTCCTGTATCATAGGGATTAGATATTAGTTGTTGCGATAGCGGATTTCAACCTGATTAAAGTATAAATATATTTTTGAGGAAGATAGTTTTTCGATAATTGTTTTACTACCACTTGGAAAATTCATTCTCGAAAAGAGTGAATGTTGGCAGGTATGCAATAATCAAAAGCAAAATTAATGGAGATAAGGTGAATATTCGTTTCCGAAGATAGTAAGAAATCGCTAAACATAATTAATGACAAAAATGCTTAATTACATTTGGAAATTAGTATGACTGAAATTGTGATAAGTGTTTTAAACAATACTAAATATTCTTAATACGCTAATAAATAGTCATTAGAGGTTTTTTATAGCTTCCAAATCTAGTAAATACCACAAAAAAGTGCTTGATTGTGGTAAATTTTGGCTTTCCGGTGAGTTGGCCATGAGCACAATAGCATCATGCCATATGATACTGAATAAAACTAATCTTTAGTTTAATGGGACGAACTTCTGAATGCTAGTTTTGTTCACTCTATTAAAGTAAAGTCTGTGAAATTATTAGGTATAAAAAATTAGAGTGTTAAATTACTCAATTGTGTCGTTAGACTTTCAATTTTTGTGCATGCAATGTTGATTAGCACCGATAGTTTTAGTTTTTCCTCAGTATGAGGAACTGTCAGTTAGTTTGATATATATCAGAACTAGCTAAAAATAAAGGTATAAATAGCTAACTCGCTTAAAGTGCATGAATTAGTGCCACCCATATTGAAATTTTAAGAAAGAATACTTTTTTCTCTGTAGTCTTGTACCACAGTATGTTTTCATAATTTATTGTTTTCTTTTCAATATTGACCAGAGAATGCCTTATCTACAAATTCTATTGTATACACTCTCAATGTGTTGTTTTTGGATGTTCAATCTTCTTCTACCATGTGTTTCTATGATTGACATTGAATATCTTATCTCCATTTCTATTGTATGTACTGAATGGAGGCACATAAACGGAACATGTACAGATATGAAAAATAATGTGCTGTTCAAGCAGGTGTTTTTCTCAAGGTAGGGTCATTTATGAACTGCCCCTCTTGACGTCATATTCCTTCATAAGTAAGATAAGCCATTAGCATTTCTGAATCCAAAAAGTTAGGTTGTAGACTGTAGTAGTATCTTAGTAAAGACTCAGTACCTACGTCTTAAACAGGGTGTTCTTTAGTAATTCAAAAACTGTAGCTGATACCAAGGTAAGTGTGTTAATTTGCTTTTGATATTTTGATATTCTATTTCTGAATCATCCTAATTTGAAATAATTTGTTAGGATAATTTTCAGACCTACTTTTATAAAACTATGTAAACAAATGTTACAATGCTAGTTTAATTCAAAATAATCTTATATCTTTTTTTGCAATTAATATTTATTATTATTATCACAGTGAAGCTGCCAAGTGTACTATTATGCGAGTTTCAATTTTGAATCAATTGAATAATATTCATATTCTGTTATGACTTTTAACCCATGTGTTTTTCCAAGGATAATCGTCAAGAATAGTTTTCTAATGAATTCAATGTCTATTATTAATTCATGTTAGAATAATACTATTTATAATTTGATATTAATTATTTGTTCAGGTAATGAATTAATATTTACTAATAATTCATTAGTTATTTAAAGTTATTACTTCAATACTTTATTCTATTTATAACACTTTTCAATCAAATAATAATAAAGTGAAAATAAAGGCGTTTCTTATTATGATTTTTAAGCCGTAATGTAAGAATATTATTATAAGCGATCAATTATTACTTATGCTCTTAGCATAGCAGCCAACTCAACTTGCAGTTTTTCCTAAATTAATTTCTTTTTTTTTCTTTTTTTAAGGGACATTTTTAGATTTTTTTAAATTTTATATCCATTTAGTATTGTTACTGAGCTATGATTATTGACCTATATGTTTCTTTAAGAATACATTTCAATAATAATTTTCTAACATTAATTTAACTTGTATAATTTTTTATTTAATATGTAGGATTCTTATTCATTTAATATATATTATTCTGATCAAAAAATGCTATTTTTGCGAATAATAAGCTAATTTTATAACTTTTTATTTTTGTTTGGCTTTTTTCCCTTACCTTTTTGTCAGACCAAACTTCGAGCACCGTTTGACTCGGCCATTTTATGTATAGTGTATTGTATAATATTAACTTGAGTTAGGTGCAATAAAGCTGAATTCTGAATTACAACTGAAAAATACAGGAAAATGCTATGCGTTTTTTTTTTTTTTTTTTTTTTTTTTTTTTTACCAACCAGCAGCCGTTAGTAATATTTTAGATAGAGGACAATCTGTCAAAAATTAAATTAATAATAATACCCATTTCAGTTCAATTTTTAAAAAAATGCGAATTTAACTACATAGATAAACTCTCTGTTCGTTACAAAATATGTCTGAAAAGTAATTATAATTATATAATTATGCTAATTAGACAACTTTCAATGATTATTGGCCATGAAAAATAAAGCAATATGAAACCCTAGTCCCCTCTGACATTTTGAATCTGATTAAAATAATCTGAACATGATACAGTTTTTTTTCTGTAATAAATAATAAGAAAAATTGAAGCACATGCTTTGGAGGAAAAAAAATGGTGATTGGTTTCCAAGTATCAATCAAACTATTAATCGCCATTTTTTATGTGTAGTCATCGTAAAATTAGTGGCCACCCTTAATTTTACCATGCTTTTTAAAATCTGGACTCTCAAAACCTACATACGAAAAAAGTTCTGCTAAAATTGACGTACGATATATTAATGACATTATTGGTTGAAAAAAAAACATAATTCTAGTAATAAAAACTAAAGTCTATAGTTTTCTATCTTTTCTACCACACCTTTAGTAAAAAAACAAAAACAAATCTGTAAATTAAATCTCACTGAATAAAAGGTATTTATCCCATGATAAAAGTAAAAGTATAATGGTAAAATTACTAAATTTTACCATGTTTATCAAATTTTATCACATACTATAAAAGCATATTTCATTGTTAATTTTACCATAGCTCTTCGGTAAAAATTATCGATTTTGGATCAATTTTTTTTCTGAGGGTAAATGCATTAAGATTCTATTTTAAATCGGTAGATAAGTTTTGCTGAAATTATTTGAAAAAATATTTTTGTCGTCATATTTTGTTAGAAAAATTATTTTAATCAATTTGGAGTTGTTTGATTCCCCAGACATGCTTCGGTGTTATGTTTGAAGCTCCTTAAATACAACCCTATTATTAATGGATATGAGAGAATAATTTAGGCAAATTAACAATCAAAAATTTTTGTTAAATCCCGTTGCAAACTCAATTAATAAATTGCATTTTAATTAAGTGCATCAAGATTTAATTTGGGTCTACTTAATTAATTAGAAAAACAATATTTTTTTTTAGTTCCTTTGAAAGGAAAACTGTTTTGTTAGATTTCAAAACTTTTGAAGAGCAATACTTATATAATTACCTAGTTAAATTGTTATTTGAAGTTTTATTTAATAAAATTTTTTGTTTTACATTATTAAAATTACTCGAATATGGAGGGTGTAGTTTACATTATAGGCGATCAGAGTTAAATGAGACTTATTTTTATTTATTTTATTTATAATTCTAGTTTCAAATTTCTTTATAATTTTATTTTCAATATTTCTCAAATAGTTAAAGAATAATAATACTTAGTAAATTAATAAATTCTTATTTAAAAAGGGATAAATTCATATTAATAAATTCTTCTTTTTTTTTTTATCTATAACAGGTGTTTAACGACATTTCATTTTATTCATAAATAACATTAATATTTTAATTATTACCTTAATTTTTACTAAATTTATAAATAGATTTTTTTTGTAAAAAAAAATTTTTTTTTTGTTTATATATTTTTGAACATTTTAATGCCATTATTATTTATTTTAAGGTCATTTTTAATGATTTTTTTAAAGGTATTTTGTTTTTCTTTTTTAAGAATTTTTAAGTTATAAATATCGCAGCCCTTATAGTTGCAGCATTTCGAATCATGTTTCTTTGAGTCTGAATAACATAAAGTCAATATAATTTAAATAAAAAATGTAGTAAGTTCCGTACGAACTTCTGAAAGTTTTTTGGAAAAATTGTTTTATTAGAGGAAGTCTTGACTATGATGTGTTGGCCTCAATCAATGGCATTATTTTCTGAAAGGGATATACCTTTTACCTTTATTTAGATAAATTGAGTTTCTTTTCTCTATCTTGTAATCTAACACCAGTAGAAAAGGCAACAAATAATAGAGTAAAATTTGAATTATGCTTTTTATTTACTTTTTTACCCATTGCCAAAATGGGCCTTGTCTTACGTTCATGGCGTGCCCACTTATTTGCAGGGCTGAAGAGAATAGAAGAGCTAGTTCACTCCGCTCTTAGAGCTGAAGCTACGATTTCCCTCCTCGTGACGTCACTGCGTCCACAGATCTCGGAGATCGCAAGCAAAGATATTATGATAACTTTGCATCTTTCTCTCTGTTAAAATAAGTTAGACATTTTCTGGTTATTAGCTTTCAAACTTGATGTAATTAAAACTTTATTTCCGTTCATAAACATTGTTCAAAAAAACTTTCTTGGCCATTATATTAAAAAATACCATTTTAAACTTATAAAAATATTTTACTAGTTGGCGAAAATGACACTATAAATACTTTATTTTAAAAAGCTCTGTTTTAACTTTAATTATTAAGAAAAATGAAAGCATATATTGGCACTTTTTTATCTACATATTCTGTTATAACAATAAGTTGAGTTAAATTTAGAATTCCTAATTTTTAAATATGCCGTTAAAAGCAATTTGTTCATACTTAATCATTTGGAAACATCAGCCTTATACGCTAATTACTGAAACAAAACAATAATTTAGGTTCATAATGACATTAGAAATTTTACAATTGTTTATAGATATTTAAATTTACGATGATATAATTTATAGACATTTAAATTTAAGAGATGTAATTTTTAAAGAAATCATAAATATTTAGAATAACTACATTAAAAATATGTTATGAAATTAGGAGAATTTAAACTAACATTTTAATTTTTTTTTGACTTTATCTATTTTTTAATTTTTTTCACCTGCCTTTCTTTTTGAAGTAACGAGGCGGTTTCTATTTAGATAATGAATTTTTATAAAAGTTCTGAAAAACTGAGGTAAGTCATGATAGAAAATAACAAATGCCTTAGAATATGTCACAAAAAAATGCTCCAATATTAGTCAGAGCTAGCAAGGCCGAACGCTCCGTTCTTGAAGTAAAAATGCGAGCTTTGCGCCAAAGTGACGTCACTAGAGAAAATCGGAGGATTGGCACAGAGAGTTTCTTCAAAGGAGTGAACCAGCCCTTCTATTCTCTTCGTCATGACCAGGGACTGATATAGGGGCCTTTATATCTAAGGTCATGACACTGTTCAACTGTGTTCAAGAGTAATAGTAAATAATAGTAAACAATACGCATGCGTCGTTATTGCATGGTTGCTATGGCGATTGCTGGTGTTTATAATTTTTTTTAGAATTCTTCTTTTCACTTTTAATTTTGTTATGCATTAAGTTAGTGAGTTTATTTTTGAGATATGGGACCCGAAAGATCCCATAAATAGGTCTTGAATTGTGAATTTCATCATTTGAACGATATTTTTGTTTTTATTGTTTTAATTAAAAATCAGAAATTCTAACCTACAGTTCAAACTGGATCGTTTTCAGTACTATTCTGGTAGATATCACAAATAAAGAGGGTGAAAAAAATTAAACAACAATTTTCCCAATTTTTAGATTTGTGATAAAAATTTAATGAATAGATAATATTTTCCATTATTTTTCACTAGCTTTTTAATCTTGATTTTTTTTAAAAAAGTTATTCTTCAGTTAACCAGGCTTAAGCGAAAAGTCGCCAAAAAATGTAAACCTCCACCAATTTTTTGTTTTATTTTTATGCTTCTATGTTATTTGTTTAAAAGCATAAAAATTAAGTAAAATAAAAAATAGTTGAAATTAAAAAAAAAAAAAAGAAACATTAAAAAAATAGTTGAATGTCATTGAGTTTGGATAACCTAAAAGCAACAAAAAAAATATAAAGATCAAAATAAATTACGATGTCATTCGCACAAAATTAATATTAATTATTATCAGTAAGTTCGATTAAGAAATATAGATTATTTTTACCTCGCGTAATAGTAATGTTTTATTTTTCTATATGTACTAACGCTTTTTACTTTATTTTGCAGTGACGATAAAAAAAAAATTTTTTTTTACGTTTCGATATTTTTAGAGGACTAAAAGTGTTGTATGGTTAATTATTAAATAAAACTACAAGATTATATTATAAATAATTTCGTCGTAATACTGGATCAATATTATTCCCCTTGACCACTGCGTTTTTCTTTACTATTTTCTTCTTAATTTTTTTAGCAGCTTTGCGTTTCCTTTGGCATATCTTTTTTTTTTTTTTTTCGTTCACGAATTGTTGGTCTTATAAATGGGTTCTTTGTTTTACGTGCGCGAAATTGAGCGATTTTTCTCCTTTCTAGCATATCCATGGCCAATATGTTTTTCATAACTCATAAAAATATATTTTAGCTTTGGTAAATATTTTTTACTTATTTTACCCCTAATTTTCCATTTAGTAGATTACGATTTTACACAAATAAGAGAAAAAGGTGCAAAAATAAAAGTAGAAGTTTAAATTGATGTCTCATATTAACCACGATCTTAATAGATTAATGTTTTTTACATTTATTGTATATGACTCGTTGTGGCTCACTGAACAAACATTATTAAAGTACTGAGGGTCGATTCCCGAAAGCGGCTCTAAGCTTATCCAACTGCAAATCAACGGATACCAGCTTGCCTCGGAAGTATAGGTGGTTGGGTAGACGGAAAAAAAGGTCCCGGTAAAAAATGTCCCTGGAAAAAAAGGTACCTCCATAGGGAAAATCTGTAGGGATTAGGACTGGGCGATACATCGATTCATCGGAAAACATCGATGTTGTGTGATCATCGCCGATCCGATGTTAAGGTTGGCATCTTTCACGAAGCATCGGAAAATCCGATGTTCGCGCGATGTTTCCCGATGCCGCGAAGAGCGATTCTACATCGATGTCCACAAGCACGCGCGAAGAGCATTTCCTCCGATCATGCGGTGACATCGATTGTCGTGACGATCTTTTACCCTATGCTTCTTCCTTCGCGAATTTTCAAGTAACGATGTGCTCACACGATGATTTCCGATGTGACTAGGAGTGAAACTAACTCATCGCCAATGAAAGATGAAAAAGTGCTTTGTTCATTTCGTGCAAATCCAAGAAAAGAAAATGATTCGAGGAGGATTATTTATGTTTTGTTATTTGACAATACTTTGAGATCATCTTTGTCTTGTTGAAGAAACGATCGTCTGTTTCGATAAGACTTTTTATTTATTTATTTTTTTACCTATTTATTTTTCTTTGTTAAATCTGAAGAATTGCATTCCTTCAATGTGGATAAAATGTTTTCATTAATAATTTTATATAAGCTGTAATTTTGCATAATGACCACGTTTTCGATTATTAAAAAGTGATGATTATTATTATTGTTAGAAAATAGAAAAAAAAAAATCTAATATTTTTGCAAAAAAATTTTTGCAAACGTGGTTTTGAACCGACAACTTATCAAACGCAAATTTTCTTTTTAAGACAGTCGTTTCGTTTTTATTTCTTAAGCATTTTCTTTTTCGACTTGACTGCTTTTCGATCTTCCTTATTTATAACAATTTTAATAAGAGTGTACAGTTAAACTTTATTTCCACGAAATATTGTTTAGCAACATAATAATACATTAGGTCAGAAATAATTTTGAAAAGAAATTTTCAAATATATGATTTTTACAATATTGAAGCCATAATAATTTCCACCGTATCCTTTTTCAGGAAATTTTGTTTTTATACTGGTTTTTCTCTATTTCCTCAAAATTATTGAAGGTAACAACCTTCAATATATCTACTGCCTTCAATAAATTATTGAAAGATATTCTTCAAGAAATTATCTTTTTCTATATTACGTTTTTTATTTTTCTGTTTATAAAGATTTTTAAATTGTTGGTTCAATGCGCACTTAAAATTTTACTTTTATAATTGTATCTACTTTATTTTTACAGTTGGCTGACATAATTCATTTATCCAAAGATAATTTCATGTAAAAATGATTTTAATTAATTTTTTTATTAGTAATAGTCGAAAAAAGTTTGAATTGTAAGGTATGCAATTTTTTTTTTAAAAATATACTTTTTTATTTTAGAATAAAAAAGTTAAAAGAAATTAGCTGAATAGTTTCCGAAAAATAAATTTTAAAAAATCAGACTTTTTGAAATCCAATTACGAGGTCAACAGTAATTTTTTTTTCATGCACTGCACTCTATTCAAAAATATCAAATATTAATTGCTAAAATATCCATATTAAGATAAATTTATTACAATATGAAAGATGAAAAAATGCACCAATTTCTTCTAATTTTATTTCCTATAAAAATTATTTCTTAATGTAATAATTTTTTAATGTGTTTTTGTCTAAGATACCTAACCATCTTTAAGAATGTTGAAAATTAACAATAGTTTTTGTTGACTAAGGTTGAAATACTATTCCTTTTTTTTTTTTTAATTCATCCTTAAAGATAATTTCTCATTTCTTTTAAGCTGCATGTAAAATTTTAATGAATTATTCGTTTCACTAGTTAACTATTTATTCAATACCCTCTTTCTTTAATTTAAAAACTTCCGATTGTTTTCAGAAAAGTTTGAAGGTTGAAAAGCTGTGTTTTATTTAAATTGAAAAAGACAGTCTATCGAATTATTTTAGTCCAAAAGAAGAAAATAATCAATTTACTAAACATTGATATACCAGGATATAAAGTCATACATTTAATTTACTATTATCTTTACTTTTTTCTCTTATTGATTATAATTTTTACATAACTTTATTGAAATTAAATACCTATAAAATCAATATACGAGGGTTGTAAATTAAATAGTGGCAACTTAACCTTGAAACTCACAAAAGGGCGCGCATGCGTAAATAGGGTATGGGTGCGGTGAGGTGGCGCTGTTGTCGATGTGTAGAGTGCAAAAAACAGTCGATTTGCTTAGAAGAGTAGTTGTTGCGTAGCGTTAAAGTGATGAGTTTCGTTTCCATCGCTCTAAGGCATGTTGTGAAAAGGCTTAATGACGAAAAAAGACGAGATGCTTGAATCCATCGTGCTACTGTCCTATATGGTAAAGCATTTGCTCCAAAGGCTTCCACTAATCCTCGATAGCATTCTGTTGCATTTTTGCCACGGGCAACCTCGATTGTAAGCCACGACCGCTGATCACCTTTTGAAAACATGCTTTAAAGCGATGGAAACGAAACTCCTCACTTTAACGCCACACAACAACTACCCTTCTAAGCTAATCGACTTTTTTTGCACTCTACACATCGACAACAGCCCCACCTCACAGCTCCCATATCTAATTTGCGCATGCCCGTCCTTCTGTGAGCTTAAAGGTTAAGTTGCCACTATTTAATTTACAACCCTCGTAGTTCGTATAATGTAAATTTGATGCATTTCGGCAGATTTTTTCTGATTATCCCTCTTGAAATCTTACTCTCTTTTTTCCCCAAACACACAAAGTTTAAATTCTAAAAATCTAATATATATATTTAAAATTTTAGTTTTAGTCTTACTTTGCAGTAACATCAAATAAATAAAAAGTAAAGGTGTGCAAGAATGCAAAAGCGAATGAAAACGCGCGACACGAAAGAAAAGAAAGAAAAAAAAGACATGCACGGAACAGCAGAAAGCACTTCAGTCTAATCTTCTCATTTCAAATATTTTCTCCTACAGAATTTTCCCTACACAGGTACCTTTTTTACCGGGACCTTTTTTTCCGGTACCTTTTTTTCCTAGAATCGGTGGTTGATGCGCAATGCTGATCATATTGTCACCAATATACTGTTGGTCATCAAAAAGGTGAAGCAGGTTTAAACATACATGACCCTCGTGTCCGCAACAGGCTTTAGCAAGAATGCTTTCATATTAATAATCAAGATTTCCATGTTTTATTGTATTTTCTTTAGCATATTTTTAGGAAATAATTACATTAATTTAAACTGACACAATTTTTTTCCCCAGCAAATCATGTCTGTGTATAGTATGGAAACATGTGACAAATCTCTGTCCTCCGATTCAATGCCAATTGATTCTGCAGAAGAAAGCTTTCTTTATTATGTACCATCAGTAAGTAAATTTGATTGCTTGTTTAAAACATATTCTTTTATATTGCACGTGAGGTCTACCGCACCCTTTTCGCTATTGTTTGCCCATCCTCGAAATAATTTTCACCGATCATTTCCGATCGTTTCGTGACTTGAGTCCACTTGACAGATATTAAGACGTATACATAGAACAACACGTGTAGCAGTTCGGCAGTAACTAAACTACAAAATTATGAGTCATAAGTTACTGTAAAATGCAATGCATTCAATAGGTAAAAGCAATATTTCTCTTTTACCTAAAAATATACCGAACTCAAGTAAAAAGAACGTCGTTGCGTAGACAATATCTACGCTACGCATGTCGATCTATCTTAGAATAAACAAAATCTTATCTCAATAATAAATAATATCAGACAGATGGTATCCACATACAACATTCTCCATGGTAAACATCAGAAATTTAAACTTGCATAATATGTTAAAAAATGTTCGTGTGTTAATTAGCCAACAAATCAATAAGAGATAACAATTAATTTAATACTAGAAATAGCATTAATTTGAATAAAGGTAATATTTTTTTTTTAAAAAAAAGAAAAAACTCAAGTGTGCAATGTATACATTTCAAAATAAATCGATCAAGTGATAAGAGAAGTATTATGCCTTACTTTAAGTATTCAAATTACATTCCGTTCTAATTCAGAATCTGTTCAGATTCCTTTTTATTTTAAATAAAAAGTAATCAACACACATATATTTTATATTAATTATGTGTTGAATATATACTAGCAACTCAAAGTCCTTCACTGAATAAGCAGAATATTTTATGTCAATAAAAGTGTTTTAATTTTTTCATAATATTTGATCGCTTAAAATTTTTAATGTTTCATAGTAAATAAAAAGAATTCTTTTGTAACTTATAAAAAGTATTCATTTAAAAAAATGTTTACTAATATTAGAATGCAAAAATATGCCCGATGTAAGCGGATTAAGTGGATTAAATTGTCGACGTAAAGATGTGAACATACAGCAAATAATGGTAGAAAATTAACTTTTTACTTAGAAATACGTATCTATACTATAGATGTGTATAATATACATCTGGGTAATATGTGCATAACCTTACAATACTTGAAGAGGACATTTTAGCTTTTAACATTTTTTTTAAAATTTCTCAAGAAATACTTAGAGAATTATTTTATAGCTTTAGAAGTGTTTAGGTCATGTGATTCCTTATTCTTATCAAGTTCAAAGATTTGAAAGATCAGCTATGAATTACGAACTCAAGAAAAGCGTTTTGAACGATCTATATCAGAGGATATAGCAATAAATTTGTAATTTGTATCGACTAATTAGGTTGTTGTATGCAGTAACTGCATAAAATAACAAAAGCCTAAGCTTACATTATATACGGACATTTTTACATAAAACTAATCTTTTTGCATAACTTTTTTTTTGCTATAACTTTAAACCATTTAATAAAACCGAACACAATTTTTTTTATCTATTTTTAATTTGCAACAAAATTATCATTTTTAAAATGTGAAGGACGTTTTTAACGAAATGAGTAAGATAAGAGCATTTTCTTTTTACTGCGTATGCGTGGAAAATATTCCCCCAAAAAATTCCTAACTTCATAGTGTATTGTATTTAGTAGCAAATGGAAAAAAAATCCAATTTAAATATCGTTAAAATTCGAAAAGGTTTTGGCATTTTTTCTCCTACAGTTTTTTTACTATTTTGCGTTATTGATTTATTTATACCGTCGCGTTTTGGTGTTTTATCGTAAGATATTATAATTTGTTACTAAATTTGCTTTATGATACAAAATGAAATTGTGGAAAATCTCTTACCATTTAAAACTTTTTTGCAGAAATTAGCAAAACTAGTTAGAAAATTGCTTCAGACTTTTTAAATTTTCAAGATATTCAAATCGGATTTTTCTTTAATTACCAAATACGAACCACTACGAAATTCTGAGATTTTTTTTAATGTTTTCCACAAGTGCGCGGAATTAATTTATATGCTTAGATGCTGCGCAATTTTTAACAAGTTTTTTTAAATTTTAAAATAATAATTTTGTTTAAATCTTACAGAATATTTTTTTAAAATGTCATAAAACCGTTAGACAAAATAAAAGTTCTTCATAAAAATCTCCGTATCTCCATTAATATTTAAGCTAGGCTCACAATAATGTACACAATTATTGTATATAATTGATACAAGTTACAATTTAATTCCTGTAGTTTCTGACAAAAAGTATTAAAAATCACTTTTTTTTTGTGTCCCAAATTTATTGCCAGTTGCTCAAACCTCTGAAAACTTTAAATTCTATTCATAAATATGAGAAAGTGGGTGATCTAAATATCTCTTAAATTTTAAATAATCTTCCAAGTACTTCCTTATAAATTTTTAAAAAAATTTCAAAAACTGAAAATGTCTTTTCAATTATTGTAGGGTAGTGCATATACTATACAAACATATGTTTATTATGTATATCCATAATATGCACGCACTAAGTCAAAAGAAGTTTATTTTCTGCCATCATTTAATGCTCTATTTTTTCTTTTCAGGAATTGGAAACACTAAGAGAAGAGAAAATGAAACATGAGAAGAAATCAGCTTCTTTGTTAAAGGCTTTGCAAGTGCTGAGTGAAAAGTATGCATTAATTAATACACAGTCTATGCTCTTTAGTGCAACTCGTTCGCTGTAACTACGTTTGTAGTATTATAAATGTAATGTTATTTTAACTCCCATTAGAACGTCCGAACTAATCTTCATTCCGGTAAAATGACCGAAATTTCTTTCGTTTTTTTTTTCTTTCTAATTCCTACTCCAAAAATCACTCCACAAAACACTCAAAACACACAAAAAAATCACTCCAAAAAGCAGGTATTAAACATTTTTGTGCTTTAAAAAAAAATTTTCCGTTAACAACCAGCCAATCGATAACAAATATTCCCAGAAAACTATTCAAACATCTATTTCTTTTGATGTTACCGCTGAATAATCATGATACATCCTCTATGAATGAAGACATTCATAGACAGGACCATCTATTCTCAATCCAGGAGGTTCAGGGCAAAATATCTCTTCAAAGGGTTCAATATATTCATTAATCATATTTTTCTTGTTTGAAAATTGTATTCGCTCTTAATGTTAAGACATTGTGCATTTTAGAGTTAAAATTCGCATTCTTCTGAATGCTAGTTTTGCTAGGTTTTATTGACATTCTTTTTCTTCTTTTATAACCGTCTCGTAGAGCAGCCGACCCAATTTTTTAGGTTACCACTACTAATGTTAAACTCCGTAGTAAAGTTAACTTTTTAAAATTTATTTTATTTAAAGAAGTGCAAAACATGTATTTTTTTAATTGTATACCTAATTTAATTTCGCTGCAGTTTTGAATGATTTGGTCATAGAGACATCACTTGGCCATATATTTCAATAGAATAAAAAAAAATTTATGAACAGTAGATATATGCAGAGAAATGCAGATATAAAATATATAATGCGAAAAATATACAGATAAAATTTAATAAGAAGAATATTTTTAATAGAAATCATTTGTCTTCCTTAACTAGAGAGCATAATTTTAGTTTCTTTTTTCTTTTTCAGATTGGATGAGGAAGAAAATGCTAGGGCAAAGCTACAGACAGAAAATTTAAGATTAGCTTCAAATTTAAAAGAGCTTCGAGAGGAAAATGCTGAACTGAAGGTATTATTAAATTGATGCTGTTGTTTTCTAATAACTTATAAATAGCATTTATATGAAATATTTTACATCAGTATTTTAAATATGTTTGTAGACTTCTGATCCCTGATCACAGGGACAGAAAGAAGTTGCAACACAATTAATAGAAATACTCGCAATTTTCATCAGGCAATCAAATCAGTTTTGACTTGCTTCATCCTGCCTTCCTCACTAATAATTTGACAAATTTTGATAGTGCTTTTAATTTTTTTATTCTTAACTTTGAATTGAATATAAAATTTAATAGCACAAAGTCCAAAAAAGACATACCGAGCCAAACACATATTAAAAGGTAAAGTAAAATCCATGTATAAATCGGGTAAAGAGGTGAATACTCTAAAATAGAGAAAGTTAAATGTATTTATAACACAAAGTAGTGCAAGAAATAAGTACACATCGAATACATAATATTGTTGTATCTAATTTTCATGACAGAAAAGAGTACAAATATTGTTGAGAGGACACTACACCAAGGGAAAAACCCTTCGTGACAAATTCTCTTTCACTTTTATAAGTAATTTAAAGTTTAGTGAGAAGTGGGTTTCGATAAACTTAGAGGAAATCAGAAAGTTTCAACTGCTGAAATTTTTTTTTTCTTTTGCCCTCACGTTTGCTGTCGCTCTATCAAATGAATTTAAAAATAGTATGAATAACTTTTTATTTGTTATTGTAATTTTGTAGAAGAAGATAGAAGAAACATTGGACGAAGATGAAAAGAAATGTGAATATCTGAAGCATTTAGAAGCAAAAATAGAAGAGGTCAATTTAATTTTCATGCTTTTTAGTTTTTAAAACAATAATTTTTCACGAGTATACTATTAATTAATGCAAAACATTCAGTTCCTGATCTCCATTGTTCGTTTTGTCATATTAATCGTACATAACTCCAAAAGAATAAGAAATGAAAGATTTAGTGATAAAAAATAAAATGGAAGCTTTCTTTTTTGTTTTAAAACTATATGTTTGGATTATTGTCTCCATTTTTAAGTTGAAATATTTTCACACACTAAAATCAGTATTAATATTATAAAGGGAAAACCTAGTAAATACTAAATAGTTTCTACAGGAAGATTTTAAAGTATTAATATTAGACACAAAAATTTATTTTATCTGAATTAAAATACCTTTTTTTCTCAGAAAATTTTTAATTTAGTGATGTTCCAAATAGTTCCTTAAGTTCATATGTTCGAAGAGGTTGCAATTTTTAATTCACAGCATCCCAGAAACTATTTAATAGACCAATAAAATTTTGTGATTTAAAATGGTATCGTTTAAAGTGATACAAAAATCTCCCTGCTGTGTAATTTAAACTTGCTTCCATCATTATAAAACTAGATTATAATAATTAATTATATTATGTATATATATATATATATATATATAAGTTCAAAATGAAGAATAAAACAATATAGACATATGAAAAAAGGGGGTGGGAAATAATAAGTAAAAAAATAACAAACAAAATTTTATTAAAAAAAAAAGAAAAAAGAAAAATGAAATGTTAATTAAAAAACCGGAAAAAAAATATATAATCTTTTCTTCAGCCCACACGATTA
>NC_092208.1:24721821-24753121 GCF_043381705.1 Parasteatoda tepidariorum | reverse complement strand
TATATATATATATATTCGAAAGTAAAAAGTAAAAAGTTTCAAAATTTTGTTAAACAATGCACGTTTTTGCGTCTGATTTCTTGATTTAAAATATCATCTTTAATAAGTAACTGTACTATTTTCGAATCCTCGGAACATCAAGATCGCATCTCAGCATTTAAAAATCGGATAACTTAATCAAAAGCTGTTCGTTTTTTGTATTCAGCACTGTACAATTGTCCATAATATTCATTGTTTGTAGAATGCTTTCTGTTTTTTAGATGACGATTGATATTGATCTAGTTATGACATGTACTGTAGCAAAACTAAATGATGCCGAGGACCAACTGAATAAGAAAAACCAGCAAATCATTGATTTGCAACAACAGTTAGACATGAAAGAGAATGAATTGAATGAAATTCTACCCAAGTGAGCTTTGTATTTTTTTAAAAATTAGATTTGTATGAGCTAGAAATAATTAGCTTAATAATTAGAGAGAAACTGGTGTTTTATCTTAAGGATTAAAGGGGTGTACGTTAGAAAGTGCGTTTTTTGTGTCTAATTTTGTATTTGACAATATTATCCGAACTAATTTATAAGCATTTTCCCCCTTCCTTTTTATAAGCATTTTTATCCATGGAATTTCTTTTTTCTTCATTCCTATTTAAAAATTTATCAGTAATTGATTTTGTTTATTACTTTGTCTATAATTTTAATGATGAATAACTGTCTCTCTTAAATCTAAATAACTTCAAATTTGAAAAATTATTGTTTGAAAATGAGCTGTGTTTGAAAAATATGATTCTGCATCAAAGGGTATAATATGCTTCAACTATCAAGATTGTGTTTTTGGATACGACTATCTGATTATTAGTTTGTGTTCCTTTTTTTTTCTTCACTGTAGATTTTGAAAAATATGTTCATTCAAGGCGTATAAATTAATAGTAGTGGAGAAATAAAAACATTGTCGAAATATAACGAATCACTATTATAGCGTCTGGTGTAAACATTAAAGCCAGTTGGGTTTTCTTTTTTAAAGATATTGGAAATTTTTTTTAGTTAGTGTCATTCACTGCCCCTTAAATTTCTCCCGTAATCAAATTATTTTTATAACCTCAATTTTGAGTTTCTCATATTTTTTTACGGGATCCGAAATCTATTTTTAAATTGATTATCGATTAATTAATCATTTGCTTCGCACCAGGTATTCGCTTTGTATAAGTTCTGACTTAGTCTAATATGGAGCCAATAAAAAAAGCCAGTATAATATCTGTATTCCAAATTCTTTTTGTTTTTGTAAAAAATAAGATATGAAGGGGCTCATTTATTATGTATAAAACATTCATATTGGTCATTTATTGCACAAATCTCATTAAATTTAACTGTCTTTATTCCATGAACCTCCTCTTATTATTCTATATCATAAATAGTTATTCCAATAATTCCTAGATTATTCTTTTTAGAATGGAAGAATTCCGGTTTTAGCATCTTAGAAAAATACGCCATTCAACAATTTTCTCAGGCGTTCTAATTAAAATAATTAAAGTTCGCTATTTATTTTCAGGTTGGAAAAAGATAAATGTGAGAGAAAAAATCAGCAATTAGAAAAATTCAGTCCAGATGCAAGTTTAAAGAAACTTGAAGAAGATATTGTAATCCTTGAAAATAAAAATCTGGAGGTACGAATACTACTTCATTAAATGTTTTTTTTTTTTTTTAATATTTCCCTGCCTGATATTAATAATGGTATTAATAGTGATCAAATATTACGTTAGCACTTCCTACCCCTTCAATCTGATTTTAAATGTATGAAATGTGTCCATAAATTAGATTTTAATAAGTATCTTTATTTTTAGGCAACCAACGTTAAAAGAAATTTTCAGCAGCATCCAAACTGATTTTCATTAATTTAAACTACAATAAGACTATATTTTAAAAATTCTAAAAACTTAGAAACGTGCAGTTTTAAATTACTTTCTCAAAACCACAAATCGCACCATTTTAGTGCTTTATAGTTTAGGTTATAGGAAGTTTAGGTTATAGTTTAGGTTATAGTTATAGGAAATCATTGAATCATTCTCCTAAAATTATCAAGTGCTATTTCCCCGAATCTAATAAAGCGGTCCTATTAATGGCTAACTTTTTTAAGAGGTATTGTACAATCCAATAATACTGTATTATCAAAAGTAAGAGCAAATAAATAGCAAGAAAACACAAATTAAGAATTTAAACTAGAATTTAAAATTGTGAGGGTAGAGCTCTCTTAATATAAGGGTTAGGAATTCGCTTATTTTTGCTTCCAAAGAGTACTTAGTACTAAAATTCTCTAATTTTCAATTCTTTTAAATGCAAAAAAATATTTAAGAAAAAAAATTGACGTTTCATATTTGAAATTGCAGTTAATTTGGGGTATAAATGAGTTGAGAAAGAAGCTTCTTCAATGAAGTTCAAATTTTTGTAGAATTAATTAAAACATACATTTTTCGTTTTAATACAAAGCTACATATTTTATACGAATTTAATACGAAAATTTTTGAAACAAGATTACTTAAGTGAAAGTGCAAAAATCAGAGAGAGGGCAACGGCTCTCTCACGGAAGCACGGAAGAGATTTGTAATTTGCTTAACATGCTTACGTAATATACGTTGCTTACGTTGTTTACGTTGTTTATAATTTTCATAAACACGCTTACGTAATATTCGAACGGCAATGTGATAAATAATTTTCTGATGGCGTAGTTAACTTCTGTAGGTAGCAAGCGAGAAAAAGATTTTAAAAGAAAGGTTGGATGAAGTTTCACAGTCATTAAACGAGGAAAAGAAGATAGCTAAGCAATTAAGTGAAGTAAACGAAATGCAAAAGGTCAAAATACTTGAGTTGGAAAAACTTCTTTTAATCGAGTGTCAAATAAGCTAGAAGAAATTATTTTCATAATTTTTTTGTTCGTTTCCAAATGAATCCTAGTTAATAGAAATCAGTTTAACAAATAATTTATAAAGCTAAATTTTGTTTGGAGAAGAAACTGTTCATCACTTTACGTGATTTTGTGTATGTGCAGCAGCTTTTCCATACCTGCCCAGTCTCCTGTTTTTTACGACTATCTCCTATTTACCTGTATATACTAAAATTTCTCCGTATTTTTTGAAGAACTTAAAAATAAAAAAATTAGCGATAAAATATCTGTTGATGGCAAAAATACTTCTCTTATTCCTCAACAGGTTCACACTCCACACGATTGCCAGTACTGAGTGTGCTGAGTGTTTATAGTTTAAATAATTATAAATAATGGTTTAAAAGAGTCTTCTTTACATTAAGATTTATATACAAATTTTTTACTTCGCTAAATGCGAGTGTTCACATTATTTCCAATTTTGAATTTCTCTTTTTGACTTACATAATTATGCATGATGTATCTAAACTTTACTCGAAGCCTAAATAATGTCGCTAGTAAAATCTGCGGTATTTTTCGTTTTTACTTCTAATAATTTACGTTTTTTTCTTCTAACTTTTAACTTTCGTTGGTTTTGTTTAACTTGCTTTATCTTTAGCCTTCAAACCACCACTAGTTTTGTTTCTTCGTCTTTTTTTTCATTTCTTCTTTTTATGTTCTGGAACTTTGTAAATAACATTCTTTTAAAGATTTAAATAGATTTGAATTTGATGGTGTGTCTGCCCTAAGGCAATATGTGCCCTTGGGGAATCCAGTAACACACATTTTTTTCTAATAAGGCATAAATTTTTATACTTTCAAAAATTGAGAACTGGCTTTCATATTTCTTAAAATAAAATGAGTTAAATCAAATATGCAAGAGAAATATCCCGTCTAATTCATTGACTTATAATTTGCAGGTCAATGAAGAAATTGAAAGTATACAGTATATCACAGAAACTGCAATGATATCTGTCCAGGAACAGCTGGATGTAAAAAACAATCAAGTTGACAGGCAACAGAAACAGCTGGAAGCTTGCAAAAGCAAACTCCGTCAATTGCATTCCAAGTGAGTCTATTTATAATATAATCAAATCAAAAACAAAATTACTTTACGAACCTTGACTGGGTTCCTGAAAATGCTTCTGCAGTTCCTTTCGGATCCCTTCGCTTGCTTATTAGATACAAAGTTATTTTAGCCTAACTTTGTAGGAAGGTTCGTTCAGTTTTTGAAATGAAGCTCAAAGAATATATAGTAAATACTTTCCGTGAAATCTTTGACTATATAAATTTCGGTTGCTTTGTAATTACATTTGGTACAGACAAATCGATTTTCCTATGAAAACATTTCTAAATTTCAGTGTTTGAAGACAGATTAGTTTTGAGCTCATTGAATTTGAAAAATGCGTAAAAAACAGTGAAAAAGGTTGTTTAGAAAAATGTTTTCTGATCGATCTTTGTTAATTCTGTTCACCTGCAGTTTCGTTAGAATTCCTTTGCGTCAATTGGATGCCTGCAAGAGACGGCATCGTAGGTAAATCGTGGTGTCTGCCGATTTAGAAGACCATCAGGTTCGACTCAAACTTGCGACGTTGCTTTTAGGTATTAAATTAAATCTGATTTAAAGCACATGGCTACGCACAAACACTTCACTTCTTCTCAAGCCGCAAGTACCCAATTATTATTTAACCTGTTTGAATTATTAAATATAATTAAAACGAAAGTAAATATCAGCTTGTCCAGCAGTAAAAATCAGCAAAGGTAAAATAAGCTACAGCCTCATATCTTTTGTCAGATTCACATAATTATAACAAACAAACCACTGTATTTTGTACAATGTTTAAAAAGGCTGTATCTAATCAGAAAATTAAACAACTTTGCTACAAATTTTATTCTTTTTCTTTATTTATACGAGTGCCACGCATTTGGCTGTGAAGCTATTGCTAAAGTTGCTTTCCAATATTTAAATAGATGGATTTAATTTTAAGCACAATGCATCTCTTATGACATGTTTGACTCGTCAGTGATTTAATACAGAAAAATCTTAAGTTGAAAACGGATAATAAAGGTGAAGAAAAACAAGGGAAACCGCATTAGCAGTGTTCTGGCATGCACATGCATATATATGTACACTGGCGGACAAAATTAAGAGATGGAAGACATTTTCCTAAATATCCCAAAAAATACTGAATATAAATAAATGAAATTTGGTATGGATATAGCTTATTCCATGATAATAAAGTATGCAAAACAAAAATGAAAGTTACATTCACTGGCAAGATCTATTGCCAATAAATCCAATGTAGTCTGAACAACTTAAGAATAAAAGATGACAGTAAAAGTCAGGCTTGTACTGTGTGTGTTGCCTCTAGTATGGTGTATGGTCACCCCTGACAGACAGACAGCATGCACAACGAGTATGCATGCTGTTAATAAGGGAGTTAAGGAGGACTTGTGGAAGACCCTCCCATTCTTCCACCAGAGAAATTTCTAACTCCAGAATGGTTCTGGGGGGGAGAGGTTGGCGCATCGCAATAGCTCTCCCAGGAGTATCCAAAGCATGTTCAATAGGATTCAGGTCAGGGGATTTGACTGGCCAATCCATTCGTTGAATATCCTCGCTTTCCAGATACTCATCAACCATGAGAGCCCTATGTGGTCGCGCATTGTCGTCCATAAAAATGAACTCAGCGCCAACAGCGCCACTGAAAAGACGCACATTGGGCTCTAGGACCTCCTGCCTGTACCTCTGGGCATTCACAGAACCATTGTCAAACACATGGAGCGATGTACGGGTATCTTGCATGATCCCTGCCCAAACCATTAGGTCTTCACCAGCATAATTGTCCCTTTCGATAAAGTTGCAGGGATGGTATCGGGTTACAGGTTCCCTCCATATCAATAACCATCCAGAATCAGGTTGTAGACTGAATCTGGACTCATTGGTGAAGAGAACATTAGCCCATTGAAGCTGCGTTCAATTCTGATGTTGTCTTAATTTTGTCCAGCAGTATATTGAAAATTCTTGTTAAGTTGTTACAATTAAGTTGTTAAGACAATTGTTAAGTAGTTAAAACAATTATTCTTTTTTTTCAGCTTGGAAGAAGAAAAAAGTTCCAGGAAGAAGTTTCAGTCAGAAAATGTTAAGTTAGATTCAGAATTGAAAGAACTCCAAAGAAATCTTGCTATTCTTGAAAAGAAGCATCAAAAAGTAAGATTTTATTTACAATTTTGAAACGAAATACTTTTTTTTTTTTTGCAAAATCCAGTATATTCTTAAGTACAGGGTGAACCAGTCAAACTTGCATTTTTGAAATGACTGTAAAAAATAAACGGATGGATATTTCAGCATTTTATTGTTACTATATCTTAATCTACATTAAAAAGCATTTAAACAACATTCACTGTCTAAAAATAACGCCACTAAGATATTGCCGATCTCCGAGGGCTTCCGTCCACAGCAACTCTCACGCCGTCAATATTCGCTGGAGTGCGCACTGATCTTGCACTGCCAGCCCTTCTGCTTCTCGTTTCACCAATTGCTTCAAAGTTTTTCACCCACAATTTGATTGAATTAGCAGACGGCACTGGCCTATTTCGATTAATTTGAAAGTTTGTCCTGAAACGACGCTGAGCGGCTGCATAACTACAACTTTGGTAAAGCGCTTTCACAGTGAATGAACGTTGTTGTTTAGACCACTGCTCCATGGCGACTGAAATGCTTAGTTCTGGGGGACACAATGGTAACTTCGGTAACTCGCTTCACCCTCTTTCACGGCTCTCCCACCATTTTCAAAAATGCAGGTTTGACTGGCTCACCCTGTACTTCTCCACTCTTCGAAGAACACCTCCCATCTAAAAGGTTGAGATTTCCTTCTGCTATTGAAAAAAAAAAGTGAACCATCCATAATGGGGGAGAGTTAAACAAAATATACAACTCTTCCAACTTAAATCAATTGAAAACAGTTAAACCCACTCCCCATTCATAATTACCAGTATACCAGTCTAGTTCCGGGAGCAGTTCTCGTGATAGTCGGATAGTATAGGATAACAGCTTAATATATTTACTGATACAAAGCATGCATGTGAAACTTGATGAAGATAAAAACAATATTGTCTGACACAGCGTGTAAAATATCTTGTACATTCGTTAACTTGTACAGTGGGACAAAAAAATGGACCACCCTAAATAACTTTTGATCTAAAGATCGGATTCCCACGTTCTAGGATTCAACCAGGCCTCGAATAGATCTCAAATATGCTAATTTATCAGTGCTGACGATATTTTAAGTTACGAAATCAGAGGCACAAGCGTATTTTTTTAAATAAACATTCCTTTTTTGAAACGGATTCGGATTTCAGACCCCCTAGCTATAGGGGGTAGTAGCAATCTGATAAATATGATTTTCATAGTTTTGTCAGGAGAACAATCCAAAGTTTCTGCCCTTTAATGCTAATTTTACTTTTTGCGTATTTCGTCACATTTAAAGAACTCGAATATTCAACCGATTTCGCTCAAACTTTGCGTACTATCTTTTGAAATTACGTATTAAATTTCATACCTTACTATTCAAAATTTCTCGACTATTATTAAATAAAATAATAAAAAATAATAGGTTGGTAAGCGAGCGTTCTATTCCCTGAGCCGTCATGACTCTTGCTATCATATTGTAAAAAGTAACGCACATCCGGTTGCTTACAAACAACAACAGCCGGTTGTTGACAAAAGGTCAGGGACCGATCAAGAGAAATTCAGGCCCAAGGACCACCAAATTCTCCGGGCCCCATACAAAATATTTTGATATTATAAACATTCTAAGAAATTTTGAAATTAGACCATTGAAGATTATTTTTTTAAGATGAAGTTTACGCATCTATAAGTTAAAGCCAAATATAAAACAACAAAACTATGTTATGTCAAAATAGTTTAGTTACCACAAACAATTGAAATCAGTGATTTTTGCTAAAAGACACTGATTAGTTGAATTATTATTTTTTATTGTAAGCTGTAATTATTTTTTATTTAGTACAAGGCTATTCCACCCTTTATTAAACTTTTTACTAATTTATAAGGCCACTCAGAAATTGTGGGCCCTACCCCCATGCATATTGGGTTTAGGCGATAATCAGGCCCTGCGAAGGATGTCACAGAGACTCTTTAATTTCGAGACCAATGTCATGTAGGTGATAATGAAATCAGCGGAACGCATTGGTTACTTTTTCTACTGAGATTAGCTCGTACTAATTGAGTCAAGATGGGCTTCACACAGCGTTTAGTCGTAGCATCCATCGATGTCAGAGTAGCAGCTTACTACCTGAACCACGGAACTATCGTTGCTTATTTATAGGGATAGGATGCAGATGATCGATTAATTCTTAAAAATGACCTGCCTTAAATGAGAAAAAAAATCGAATCTTTAGAAAAAAAAGAACCTTAAAGTGAAAATGGAACTCTTAAAAATGATCGCAAACATGTTTTTTATGAAATAATTCTAAGAACTGAAGCCGTAATATATTACTCGATTAAAAACTTATACTAATTTATAAATTTAAAGAAAATCACAAGAAAAATTTTCTTTAAATCAAAAATATTATCAATCTTTTGACATAGAATTTTAATTCATCGTATTTTTGACACGTTTTTCACTATTTTACATTAATACAACAATTTTATTTCATTTCATAACCGTCGTTGAACACCAGGCGTTGAACCAGAACCGTATTCTGGGTTTACGGCTACCAGTGTCCAACACCGTATCCTTACATTTTTGATACCAATCAAGAAGACAATGGATTTCCTGGATCAGTATCCCCAGAAGTATTGATTTGTTATGAGAACATGGAGGACTTTGTGATCGGTCAGATTTAACGTACATCAGTCACCATTTACTTCACGGGGAGTCATTCAGCCAGAGGGGATGGAACCCATGATATCTTCGACATGTCCCCAGTGCCCTACTATCCGGGCTATTCCGGTCCTTAGGTTACAATAATTGAAAAGAATACAATATTTAGCCTTTTCAATAATTTATGGTTTTGAAATGTCACTTTTTGCCTTAAAGGTAAAATCTTCCAAACCTGATTGACTTCCAGGCGGTATTTTTTTCAAATTTGCAGTTAGTATTTAGATTTAAGGGAAGCAGTTGTTTATCATTTAATTAATTAATTTTTTTTATTCACAAAATCAATTACTGATAAATTTTTAAATGTGAATAAACAGAAATGTTTCTCAGACTACTATTTTAGGATTTTATATTTTGGTGCAAATATAATTACGATGATTTAACAGAATTTTTTGTGTAATTATTAGACTGTTTCTTTATTTTTTATAAATAAATAATACCAAAAAATATTTTGAAATTAGAACTTCAGAAAAAAAAATAAAAGAGACTTCGATTACTTATCTGCACCAAAGAGTTTAAAATTCGTAAAAAAAAAAAAAGCGATTAAAAAAGAGGGGAAATCTAAAAATTGAAATGGCCAAAAAGAAACAGGAATAACGAGCTTTTTAAAGGAAAACGCAACCAAGATGCAAATATATCAACATCATAGTTTTGTTTTTTGCTTTACTATCATTAGACTACATCATTGGTTCGAATTTCTTTGAATATTGCACGTTTAAAACAGAAAAGTGAAGTTAATATTCAATCATTTTCAAATTTTAATGGAATATTGTTATCATTAATAGACTTTAGTGCGTTTTGTTGTATGTTACTTATTTAAGCGGGAATTTTTCTAATATCTGTAAAATTAAATAATCTGTTTTTTAAGTATTTTTCTCTTTCTGAACATCCAGCGCCTTCTTAATTATTTAAAACTATTATTTCACTTAAACCTAATCATTGTTTGAATCTTTAGAACAAAAATTTTAATTCACTATATTCAAATAAAAACATATTTTTATTGTTATTAATTTTGGTTGTTACTTGATTTATTACTTCATTAAGTCGCAATTATTTTATCAAATGCTACTTAATACATTATTTCATTTTTGTATTACTTTTATGATTATTATTATTATTTTTTTAGAGTCCTGAACTTGAAACTTCAAAACCAGAGCTAGCAGCAATGCGGAAACACTTGAAAGCATATTTAAATGAGACATATTTCAAAAATTGAAACAGTGAATTGAATTGAATTGTATAGATGAAAGCGTAATCAGTTAGAACTGAGAGAAAATAAAGCAATTAGCAATTTTTTACTTTAATATTAAGGAATAATTTTCTCATTTTGTAATTATTTGTAATTACTTCAGTGAATTTATTTATCTTATTTATCAGTAAACCATAAAGATTAAAGCATCATTAAGATTAAGATTGAAGATTAAAGCAATTTATTTCTTATTTCCGGAAGCATGTTTATTTCCCAATCTATACACCAGATGGCAGTGCCAGACTATTTGTCATACGTTTAGAGATAGTGCATTTTAATACGGGATATCATGTGTACATTAAAATACATATCAGCACTCAACAAATATGCAAGCTGAAAATTTACCCAGATATTAAAAATGGGTACATATATTGTATATGCACTTAGTTATATTGTATATGCACTTAGTTATAAAATTAATGTTTTTTGATACATTAGTTTTTAAAATTCTTGGTTTATTAATCTAATTAGAAAAGTGTATAAAGTCTTTTTTCGAGGTGTAAACTCTGCAAAAAAACAAAATATCTACAAGATGTGTAAATAAAAACGTAAGTATTTATTGAAATAATGACAGCATCTTAAATTTTAGGACTTATACCTTTTGGCAGCTGAAAATTATGACTAATAGAAAATAAACTGTTGGATTATTTCAAAAATTGTTTTTAACTTCAAAACTAGAGTGGCACTTTTCTTTATTTTAGAAAATGAAAATAAAATAAATAAATAAAAAATAAAAATACCACATTTTAAAAAAATACTGCGAAAAATACCATACCCCTTTTTTTTGGTGAAAAAATACTACCGTAGTATTAAAAATATTACGTCTGGAAACCCTGAATGAATTTCTTGTTTTTCAGTGTTACCAACAAATATCGAAAGAAGAAGAAGAATTTAATTTTTATTTCAAAGTTTATGTAAAAAAATATTGATAAAAGGTGGACTTATTCACAATGGCTTCTGAAATTATTGTACAATATATTCAGAAGCTATTAAAAAAAGGGCTGTCTAACCTAGAAAAAAGTAACCAACGAGTAAATCCTTTAATAACTTAGAAGATTATTATTTATTTCATCAAAATTTCCAAAAATCAGAAAATTTCAAAAAATGGACTTAACCGCATTGGCTTCTGAGCGGCTCATATATAATTTTCTTGAATAAAAAATGGACACTTTTATGACGGCGGCAAAGGATTGCGACTGTCTGGCTGTCGAATGCTACTCAAGCTTTTCAATTCATTTCCGCGGTTTTTCATAGGCTGCATCGATTGAGGCAATATATTGTACGACCTTTAATTAGTCTATAATTTTTTGACTTGGTAGCGTATATAATTACATAATATTATTGACCAAGTTTCAAGGCTATCGTTTAATACTGAGGAGAAATACGGGATATTATATATATATTAATATTACCATTTACTATTTTATTTATTACTTATTTTTAATTTTACAACAGAGTTTACTCATCAAGGGAACGAAAATTATAGGCCTTGATGTGTATCACTCTATATATACATCAGGGCCTATAATTTTCTTTTACATTCACCTAGAAATTTTGAGCATTGCCCCATATATTTTTTTAAACATAAGTTACAGGTGTTCAAGCCTCAAAACAAATGGACGAATCAGTTCGGGCAGAAGAAGGCCTAAATGTAATGTCAATATTCCCTTAATAAAGAAGAATTTAGCATGTTCGAAATATGCGTAATGGCCTATATCTCCTATTTGCCGTTTTATTCACATACAAAACGACAGACAAACCCGGAATTCGAACTCGCTTTCCAGGAATTAACTGTTTAGCTCTTTATGCCGTACCAGGGTACCATGGTCATCTGCTGGTTGCTTACCATTAATCAAGATTCGAAGTCATTTTCGCAGATCTGTATAGGGTGCACAATGGAACCACATTATGTCACGTTATGCAGTTTTAATTCTGTTGGATAAAATGATCTCTGAAGCTATAAATTTACAACCAGGAAGTGTAGTTTTTTGGGAACTGAAACTTTTAAGTCATGTGAATCTCATCGCATGTTTTTCAAGGTCTAAATATTAATTCAATACTAATGTTATATTTTTATGTTTTATTACTTTTTGATTTTCAGTTCTCACTTTCTCTTTGTGTATCGTCAACTGAGGGAGAATTCTTTTCCTTCCTCACTGCTTGTAAAAATGTTTTGTCACAATGCATCATTAAATTTCTAAATCGCTTAAAAGGATGATTCTTCAATGATGCTAGTTTGACTCATTCACAAATTAATCAATTTCAAAGAACTTATTTTCAGCCATTCATCGAACTCATCGCCTTTACAAGGTAAGATTTACTACCTTTTTCCTATCAAATTCGTCTATAATTTTGAGGCTTGGTGTAGTTATTTAGTACGTTACTACAATAATCTGACCAGTTTCGCAATTATAGTTTATTATGAAGAGAATATATATTACATTATGCATATTTAGAGTGTGTTATATATTCTTCTAATAAAAAAGTAATATTGGCACTACAATTAAACCACCTTGTACTCTAAATAATTCGTCTACAATTTTTCTGCTTGTTCTCGTGTTTACTTATACTGAGTTAATAAATGAAACAAATCTTGAAAATTATAGGTTCATATAGGTTGTTGATAAATTTTGATAATTATAGGTTCATTATAGGCAAAACATAGACCTTTATGTATATGCAGAGAACACAAGAAATCCTCAGAAATTTTTCATTGTATCTCAGCATTTTTTTTTATTAAAGAAAATAATAAGAGTGATAATTTAAAATATTTTGTTTAAATTATTATACTATAAAAAAAGTATTTTTAATTCTTCAATGAAAAGAAAACCTTTTTGCTAATAAATAGCCTTTTTATTTACATACGATACGAAAATGCACTTCAGGATTATCAGTTTGGTGCTTTCCAACATTATCACGGTACCATGGCAGAGCCATCGGGCTTTCAAACGAGAATCAAGATTTTATTTCATTTTCGAGGCTTAGCATAAAGCTCACAGAGGAATCATATCATACCTCATTATGCGAACCTTAATTCGTCTATAATATTGAGACTTGGCGTGGTAATTTAAGAAGTTGAAACAGTATATAACACAGTTTAAAAATTATAGGTTTAAGATCAAGAGAAATACAAGTCATTCTGTATATTTATAACATGGACTACATTCTTCTACTATAAAGGGAACATTCACTTTAACTTACTATCAAAAACAGTTGTTAACTAAGTACACATAAAATAAAAGTATGTTATCTAATTCAAAATATTGCTAAGTGTTACTCACTTTATCTTAATCTCAGATTCTTCTTGATAAAGTAGATATTCTTAACTAAAAGAATCTAGCAATCATTAAAAAAACACAACAAAAACGATATATTTATTTTTCATGGAGCATCGACTAAGTTGCCATTCTCTCAAAAGTAAGTAGTGATAAGAATATTACAATCTCTTCAGATCACTTCAATTGATAAATTAAAAATGTAATATTCACATTACAATTAGAGCCCCTTGTACCCAAAAAATTCGTCGCTAATTTTGCGGTTTGGCCTCATGGTTTGTAATATCAAAATGATAAATTGGGTAAACAATTTTAATTTTAAGAAAAAATTAAAATTAATTAATTTTAATTTGTATACAATTTACCGAATTAATTTAATTAAAATTAATAAATTTAAATATATCGTCTGATAATTTCACCCTTTTTGTAAATCGCTTTTATTTCGATCAATGATTTCGTTTCATTGGATTACTTAAAACATCTGTGTAACATCTCCTAGTATCTCTTGTAGTACAAAGTATCTCAAAGTAAAGTTCAAAATATCGCTTGTTTATAATCAAAATTATAAAGATGGGTTGAGAGAACGTAACTAACAAAAAGAAAAATTAAATAGAATTGGGTACTTGCTCTTCAAGAAGAAGAAGATTACAATACCCACACAGGTGACCTATGACGTCCGTGTCAACTTTTATAAGCAAAATAGCGTGTTAAAGTGAGCTAAGTTTTTCCACGCAAGTTAGAATGTTAATTAACGTGAAGTTAATTAAATACAGCGCCGTATCGCGCATTGAATTTGTTGAAATATAATTCGTTCTTAAAGCCTGGAAACGTCGGCGTCAGCTTGAAACGAACGTTTACCTCTGATTGGTTAATTTATGAGTTTGACAGCATACGTCATCGAACGCTCAGCTTGAACGACAACTGCCGCCCAAATCAACTGCAGTTGGATTACAACGTGACGTTAACAACAGAAGCAATGGCGGACAACGGCCAACAACAGAGCATTGAAATCAGCCAAGATTTTAATTTTAACATTAAACATAGCTTCTTTTGAAGTGATACTTCTTATGCGACTTCCAACAAGGTTGCGTTAAACGTGTAACGCTACATTTTTATTGGCCGGGAAATCACGTGGTAGGATCCAGTTTTCTCTCAGTCATTTCCATATTGTTTTGGTTCTCACTAGTAAAAAAGTATATCCACTGTAGGTTCACAAGCTCTGGCAGACGTTACAGGTGAAGAAATTGATTATTGTAAGCGGCCTGTGATCCTTGCAGGAGATTTTAATGTGAATTTCTCGTTACCTGAAGCTGAAACCTTATTAACCTTCCTTAAAGACAAATTTGGATTGGAAATAATAAATGGTAGGAATGATCCAACAACCAAAGGGGTAACTACCATTAATGCAGCTTTTGCAAGAAATATTGAAAAAATAGAACTCAAACATTTCGTATCTTACTTTAGTTATCATAATCCCATTGTAAATGTTATAGATTTGGATATTTCTCCACACGAAAATGATAATTAAAAGATGCGATCAATTGTGAATTGTAAGCATTGTTAATACAGTGTGACATTAGACAGCATTAGACAATTCTTTTTAAAGTACAATTAACCTGATTCAGTAATATAATGAGTATTGTAACATGATGTAATGCAGTAAAATGTACCCTAATCATCAAATGTAAATAAGTTGTTTTCATTAAATATAATATATTTTTCAATTAAATACAGAAATTCAGAAACTGCTTCGTTTTCATTTATTTAAATATTCCTTAAATTTTAAGTTTTCGATAATTCTAGTTTTCGAAAGTTCGTGGTATTCTCGAATCCATCCACCTCAAATTATCGATACTCTATTGTATTGAGATAATGTTCTGCCTACAAAACAAACTTGGCGAATACAATTTCTTCTAAATTATACTTAGATGTGTCCTCACGCAAAACTGATATGTGCAGTAAGTAATTTAAGAAAAATATGCAAGCTATATTTATTTGTTTTTATTTTTTCATTGAACATTAATACAAATCTATCTGATAAAAGTATACCCTTAAGGGTTTTCCAAAGCTCAAGTAAGTAAACCTTGCTTTTAAAAAATCATATTATTTCGTTATTCCACAAGCACTATTGCATTTTTGTTAATGGGTGACAATTTCTAATGTTAAAATCATGCTAAATTAAGTTAAATTTAGTGTAAGCTTGGACCCCGTATTGTTTTTTTCCTTTTTTTAGTACTCGAGAACTTTTTAAGCGAATCGAAAACTTTTTGCACACAATTATAACTCATTTATCCAAAAATAATTCCACGCAAAATATAACTTTCGGTAATTAATTTTATTTTTTATTATTTTATTTAGTAATAGTCGGAAAAATTTTGAATTGTAAAGTATACAAATTTTTACATCATTTTAAAGAATACAATTTTAAATGGCGAAATACAACATGTGAGCTAAATCGATCGAATATTTGCTATGAAATTAAATTTTAAAAATACTGCCTTTTTGAAAGTTGGTTTTTCAGGAACTATTCGATTGATTTTGCTAAAGGTGAGGTAATAAGATTTTGAAAGGCAGATTTTGACTACTTGGAATTTACGATATTGTGTATAGAATTTACGGAAGAAGAAATTCCTGAGAAGACTTCTATACTTGTATGGTAAGGACATCTCTGGTGCAAAATTAAAAAACGAATATTCTAGTAACAATATTTAAACAATTTATAATTGTTAAGTTGTATTTAAGCCATTCTTAATTTTCCGTTCGTTACGGTAAAGGTTTACAGAAAATTTTGATTTTCAAAAATATAGTAATTATTACCTCACCTTTAGCAAAAATACAAGACAAAAAAGTAAATTTTAAAGAATAGATGGTTTTTTTTTTTTTTTTTTTTTTTTNTTATTTTTTTTTTTTTTTTTTTTTTTTTTTTTTTTTTTTTTTTTTTGTCTCATTCTAACGCATCACAAGATTGCCAATACCTTCTTCAGAACAATTATTCATTTTACAATCTACTTGATAATTTAACTTTTATCGATGCCTTACCAATTAAAGTAGTAATTGATTTTACAATTGTTTTTTAAAATGGTACTGTTTTTAAATTGTACTTAAGTTGTTGTTGTTGTTAATTTACGTGGCACTAGAGCTGCGCAATGGGCTATTGGTGACGGTCTGGGAAACATCCCGGAGGATGATCCGAAGACATGCCAAAATTGTCCTTAAGAGTAAAGTGGCTGTTAATAGTTTATTTATAGAGATTATCATTTTATTATTATTTATTAATAGAGAGAGAAAGTGATCATAGCTTTCAAATGCTTTAAAGATATTGAACTCGGATAAATAAAACTTCACTGACTGTCTTATGCATCTTTTATGGGGGAAGTGGGATTTATTTATTTGTTTATTTACATGAATAGGCATGTTTTTTGTAAATACAAAGAAATTATTAAGAGCTCCATTCAATCCAAAAAGCAAATAGCACAAGTTTGTGAAACGTAGCAAGAATATACAGTGTGATAGCGGTATTCGATCTCGTTACATCCATGCTCCAAAGCGGTTAGAAGAACAAAAACACCGCACGGGTATGAAAGCTCCTTGGATTTATTGATAGTAAAGCACCCATACATTATTGGGGCTTTGACGGCGAGGGGGATCGCCCCTCCACCAACTACTCGGAAGCATAAATGTAGCGGATTCAAATCTTTGTGTTTTTTCTCTCATTTTTTTGTTATCTGTTTTTCAATTTAACAAGGGACGAGTCCATATTTTGGCATTAAGCACACGAGCCTGTATATGTTATTTTACTTTTGTAACCGTCGTTAAACAGCGACCCTATTTGGAAGTTTTATAAACCTGTTTCGAATCCGCAACCGGCTTGTACCGACCACAGTGCCGACGTAAAATATCCTCAGGGGTAGACGGATCATGGCAGCCAAACTAAGCATGGGAGGTTCCTTGGTCTTCATCTCCATGTAACGCAAATGCGGGTTAGTTCAATCATAAAAGTCCTACACAAAGGCAATTTTCTCTCAACAATTTATTCAGGAGTTCCCTTGTCTTCTGAATTGGATACAAAATTTCAAGGTTACGGAGTTGAACATTAGTAGCCGTAAACCCCGAATTTAGGTCGGCTGTTCAATGACGGTTGTAAAATAAAGTATTATTACTTTTCTATAATTAATTTATAATAAAAATATTATATAATTTGATATAATTACTTTTTCGAGCCATGGTGGTTCAGAAGCTACGGAGTTGAACACTAATAGCCGAAACCCAAATTTGAATGCTGTTTAATGACGGTTATAAAATAAAATATTATTACTTTTGTATAATTACTTAATAATGATAATATTATATATAATTACTTTTTCGAGCCATTGTAGTTCAGGGGATAGAATATTCGCCTTCCAATGAAGTAGCCCGGGTTCGAATCCCGGCAATGGCTCGTAGATACGAATTCCGCACCCGGATTGCACCAACGACACGTGGTCGTAAAATATTGGATCGTGGGTTAGAGTCCTCTCGCCGTCAAACAAACCGTGGGAGGTTTCCGTGGTTTTCCTCTCCGTGTAATGAAAATGCGGGTTAGTTCCATCAAAAATTCGTCAAAGAAGGCAAATTTCTCCCAATACTTAATTTAGGAGTTCCCTTGTCTCCTGGATTGGTCTTAAAATTACAAGGCTACGGAGTTGAACATTAGTAGTCGTAAACCCAAAAATTTGGTCGACTGTTCAACGACAGTTATGAAATAAAATATTGCTAGAAAGGAAAAAAGAGCCCTTTTGCACTCTTAAACGATAATACGATCTAAACGATTTTATAGGTTAAAAAACTTTATACTTGTTCCTAAAAAAAAGGTCCCAGATGCTTGTGTACCGAAACACCACGAGATTGGCGATCGCAACACTCGTATACGCCATCTAGGGAGAGACCGGTTTCATGCCTTTAGCCCTTCCCTCTCCTCCTCTTTTTAGTTGTACAGGATCCTGTACTACGCTGTTTTCCCTTTTCTTAATATTTTTCGTCCCGCAGTGGACTGATCGTTAAGACACGGTTCCCAGCAGATCACCGAAGTCAAGCATCACTGGCTGCGGTCAGTGTGCGGGTGGGTGACCACTTGGATCAGTCTGCGTAGGGACCGAGGGTGTGCGGTATTGGTCCTCGTTAAACTGTTCTACCGTAAAGTGCTCGACTTCGCGTGCAGGTCGTCGGGCTACCGAAGCGGGGGTGCCATCCCCTCTGCTGAGGATCAAAATTGTGATGGCATGTCTTCGGATCATCCTCAGGGATGTTTCCCAGACCGTCGCCAATAGCCCATTGCGCAGCTCTAGTGTGACGTAAATTAACTACAACAACAACAACTTGATATTTTTCCTTTTTATTTAATAAAAATATTTTTCAAAATTTCTGTGATACTTTTCTTTAGAACTATGTTCAATGTAGTTTTCAGTTCCATCTAGTTTTCCAACTTAAAATATTTTTATCTATATTAAAATCATATGGGAAACTAACATACTTCCTTCCTCCATGACTTTCCACACGCTAATGGGGAAAGCATATGAAGTGTTGCCATAGATAGAGAGTTCTAAACCACCTGTAGCCTGCGCCACCTGGTTGGAATTGTTCTGTTGCTGACTGTGTCATTTAAACAGGAATATTTAATTTTATTGTGAAATATTGTCGAAATAGGCAGTCAAAAGCTATTTACAATAATCTATCTCAAATCATTTGTTGTTATGAAATTGTGGTCTTATACCTTTCAATTTACAAATACTTAGAACCTAATCTGACGAGAGTGAAAGATTGTAGATAGCTATAATGAGCACGGTGAGTCGAAAAATAATTTTTTTGCTGTCCTTAAGATTACAAAGCTTATTTTAGGACTTTTAAAATTTGCCGTGCGAAAACTGCTTAACTTTTAATTATTTTTGAATTAAAGGGATTCAAAATACAAAGAAAAAACTAATAAATAAAAATTGAATTGTTGAGATGGTTGTAACAAATTTAAGAAAGGGTGACTATCATGGATGACTCTCCGAATTGGGTTAAATCAGGGGTCATCAAATTGGTCATTATCAACCCCTGAAGGGCTGATATGGCCATTCGGAGTCGATGATTACTATTCATTGACAAAGTTGGCTGTCCCTTAAATGAACTAAATAAGTTTTTATTTGTAATTAAAAACAGTTTGATATTTTATAATAATTATTTTTCTCTCAGTAAGAAAACAATAGTTCTTTCTTATGTGTATTAAATTGTAGCAAAAGAATGAACTGATTTAATGAAGTGATTCAATGATGCATAACTTTCAGGGATATTTCCGTATCGTGATCTGTCACGCTAATTACAATTGCCAAGGTGCAAATAGATTTTAAACTTGCAAATTGTTTTTTAAAAAAAAAAATGTAGATGCTTGTTCGGAGGTGGCTACGAGTTATACCTTTCGAGTTAGTCCCTTTCTGTGATGCTTTTTTTAGTTTCTCGCAGGCCACAGCCCGGAACTTTCCAAGACTTGGCGATTATTCTGCCACAGATCACAATACGGAAATCTCCCCTAATTTTCATCGAATTAATATCACCAAGCTGGTTTAATATCCGTACACGTTGAAAAAGTGAATTTTAGCCTAAAATGACAAATTTTTTTTATTTTATATTACGAATCTCCGTTTATTCTAGTTTTCAAAATAGTATAAATTTTAACTGTGCGTCAATCAGAACAAAAGTTATGATTAAAAGAATATTAGTCGATGACTAAAAAATGAAACTGAAAATAGCATTCCGAAACCGGAAGTGGGACAAAAACAGTTATATTTATCTTTATTTTGGGATAATTATCTTTCTTTGACTTAAATAATTATTATTTTAATGTTGCTAGAAATGAACCTCTCAATTTATCATTTATATTAGTAGCTTTAATGGCATTATTTGGAAATTTGTCCCNTTATTCTGCCACAGATCACAATACGGAAATCTCCCCTAATTTTCATCGAATTAATATCACCAAGCTGGTTTAAGAATCTTTTAAAATTCAACTAAGTTAAATTTTGTAGAATTTTTTTTTAAAATTGAATCTTTATTGTTAATAAAGATACATTATTTTTATAAATCTTTTGAGTGCAAATAGTTTTATTTCTCAGTCTTTTAAGTTATTATTTAAAAGGTGTCACTTTTTTTGGTACCAGTGATGGAAAGGAACTGGTTATAGTAATACTTGTTATAGTTACTAGTGCTAGTGTTGTAGTAATTTAGTAATAGGGTTATTAATACTATACTTACAATAATAGTTTTATTATAGGATTACTTTATAGTAAGAGAACTGAGCTTTTAGATATTAGAAGCATTCATTTTAGAATTATGATCAAAATCTTAATAAAAGCTAAGTAAATATTTAAAAAAATAATAATAATTAAATATTCTTTGTGAGTATCTTCAAATATAAAATAAATACTATATTATTGGTAAACAATACTTTACTTTTATTAAATTATGATAATGAAAAAAGAAGGAAATCTTCATTTTCATATGTAAAAGAATGTTTGATCCCTAAATAAAGCAAACATTAATGTCTTTAACCCACTGATGGCTTTGAAATATTTATTTTTACTGATTCTAAGTGTTCACTCTTTTTTTTCTGCAGCTGTGATTCAGGCTGATTCCCCTCCTCTTGTAATCAGAATTGTGTGTTAAAGGGTGTCCCAAAACTAACACAAGGTTTGAATTAAATGGAAAACACAGTTCTTAGATTTTTTTTCATTGAATTATAAAGTATGTAGGATAGAGTTATTCATGGAGTAACACATTGGGCAAATGGCCTCTACAGCTTTTCTTGGTACATAAACACACTCTTTTATTGAAATTTTTCATGGCCTTTCTCCATAATTGTGATTGAATTTCATTGATGTAGCTTTTAATTAATTAAATGCATGGGTGGTTGTGGACTTGTTGACTTAGACCTTTGACTTCAAATGATTCCATAAAAAGAAATCTAATGGTGCTAAATCACATGATCTAAGGGGCTAATTCTGATCACCTGGATGAGAGAGTACACGACCAGGAAATGTCTCGTGCAGTAATTGAATTGTTTTACTGGCTGTATGGCATGTGGCACCGTCTTGTTGAAACCTTTAATGCTGTGGTGTGTAATGATGTGGCCGCGACATATTGGCCATACCAATAGCATTCGATTTTGACAGAAAGAACTGTGTTATAATGCCGCAATATTGAGCACCAGTAACAGTTACTGCTTGACCAGCCTGATTTTCATAAAAGTATGGTCCAATGATGCCTCCAGTCCAAAATTCACACCAAACAGGAACACATTGTGAGTGCATTTGTTGTTCGACAATCAGATGTTGGTTCTCAGAACCCCAAGCACGGCACCTCTAACTGATCCAGTCTCCCCGAATTTTTCAATTAATCTTTTAACAGTTGTCAAAGTTAAAACATTATTTTGACCATATTTTGTATAAAATTTTTGAACATTGAACCAAAATTTCATTATTTTGAAATATTGTTAAATAATGAAAACCCGTTGTTGTAGCATATAATGCTCCATTTATACTATCCCAAAATTCTGAGCTGTCAAATTGTTTTTTCTTTTTTTCAGTGTTGCAAACAATTTACTGCAAAAATGACGGCAAGTTCACATCTTGCATTAATTTTGGGACACCCTTTATAATGGGTAATTTTCTGGATAAATGATATAGCACATAAAAATCAGAGATTTTTTCTAAGTGCAAGCCTGTTTATGAGTAAAAAATGGAGTGAGGTTTTTTACGTGGACAATGTAAGTGGATAAAAAGAATTAAAACTTTCTACATCTAAACCCGCCGATGGGTTTAATAAGCTATAGAGAAATATTTTATTGGTTAACAATGCCTTTACAGCTATTATTGATTTTAAATTGAAGACCAGAGAAATCTTAATTTTCTTGGGGTAGAACTGAATTATAATGCATGCTTTATTTTCCCAAAGATAATGGCAGGGCCTATCATCATTTTCAAAATATTTTTGCTTGTATGAGTAACTAATAGATCATCAGTTTTCATTTTGAAATAAAATTTAGGACTATCTTATTAGTGACAGTTATAATTTATGTACACTTATAACATTTAAAAATTTAATGCAAATTTAGTAAAATCCGAATTTTTAAAAAAAAAATTTTTTAAAGTTTGTATATATTTGTAAAAGATGTTCAATTTTATTTAATTTTATAACCCTTATTGAACTGCCTACTCAATTTTGAGTTTACGCTAACCAATTTCAACCCCGTCACTTTATAATTTTGAACCCAACCCAGAAGACAAATGAATTCCTGTATCAAGTTTTCGAAGAAATTTTGCAATTTCGCCTTCATGAAAGACTTTTTTATGGAGCTAACTCTCATTTGTTTTATATGATGATAAAAATCACCCATGGTTTGCCAGATGGCAGGGTACTTAAGGGGATTACTAATGATCCATCTATCTATGAGGATAATTTACATCACCACTGTGGTCAGTGCAAGCCGGGTGCGGAATTCGTACCGACCAGCCATCCTTGGCATTCAAACATGGGTCACCTCATTGGAAGGCAAGTGCTCTACCCCTTAACCATCACACCTCCAATTACAGTCAACTTGAAAGAATTAATAGGGCTGTGTCAGTAATAGTTTTCATTATCTGACTGTCATTTTTAGATATAGTATGCTATTTTGTTTTGAATAGTGGCAAGAAATGATGACTACAGTGCATTATAGAAGAAAATGTAATATAGCTGTTGTATAATATTCGAAAAATGCATTCATAATTGTTGTGAATGTATTCAATTTTTAAAAAAAAAATCTGAAACGATAATAAATCTAAAAAGATTATTATGAGACTAATCATTAAAGATTGGCATAATCTTAAGATATTTTAAAAGGGATACATGTTTGGTAAGTGAGCAACTTCAATGTGTTTCTCATTTTATTTTATGTGTTTATTATTGTATCTTTTTTTTTAAGTGTCATTAAGTAGAAGTTTTGTGCATGTATATTGTTATATTTCTATGAAACTTGTTGCAAACTGGTAACAACACATGTTTAGTGTTGTACGATAAGTTTTGTGTATGTGTATTGCTCTGTTTTTATAAAATTTGCAGCAGTTTGATTTTTAAAAAAAAACTGTTTCCTGGGAAGTTAACATTTTATACCAATCTGCCATTTTTTTTTTTTTTTTTTTAAATTTATGAAAGGCATGCTTAGTATTGTTAAATTATAGTTTTCTGTATGTATATTTTTATTTTTATATGACAATTGCAGCTGAGAGGGAACAAGATATGTTTATATGTTAGCATTGTAAAATAATAGTTTTATGTGGATATACTTTTATCAGTATTGTCTTTACGCATGGGCACATCCTGACAGTGCCCGGGGACTTCAGGCACTCAGGGAGCCCTTGAGAATCTTATTTTTCATAAATTGTATTTAAAAAAAAAAAAAACAAAGGATAAACAACATTGCCTTATATATTCTTTCCCCAAATAGTGATTGACTATCATAACACACCAATAATTTGAATAGTTTATCACCAGAAAAAGTTAAAAAGGAACCCGAAATCTATTTTTCTGCATTGCGATGATGTTTTGTATTTGACTCTCACTTTGTGCAAATGTTGACAGATCATTGTGTTCCTGAAAAAATATCGATGTAAAATAAATTAATGTGAGCAAGTTTTATGTTAAGTCAAAATGTCTCTAAAAGTGCTTGACCACAACCAACTCTGTTTAGTATGTACAATTAATTTTAAAAAAAGTGATATTCGAAAGAGTTTAGAATTACGGAGCACTATGGGACAGCAACTTTTAAACTAGTTATGTCTGATGTGCATTGAAAGATGTAATAACTGCCAAGTTTGACAAAGTAATACATACTTTAGATTTTTTTTTTTCATTTGTTATACATTTATGCTTTTTTTTAAATTTAATTATTTTAATTAACTTCCAATAGTTTTCATGATTATTCGAAGATTGCAACTGGTTACCACCTCAATTTTTTTTTTTTTTTAAATATTCATAGGTTGAAAATGCTTTATTTTATATGCATCGAATTTTTAGGGTAATCAAAATATGTTTACATTTGTTAAAATTATTGCATATCTCAAAAATGCTTTGTGTATATGTAATTTTTTATTTTGATTTTAACATGTTATGACATTTTTGTGCACGGGGGACCTGACATGTTATGACATTTATGTACCCAGGAACCCTGCATGCTTAATAGCATGCCCTGACTTTTATGTTTGCATGCGAATTTGCAGCAGTGTAATAACAAAACTGTTACCCGAGAGTTAAAAATTTATATAGATCTGCCAACTTTTAATTTATCAAATGCATTTTTTGTGTTAAAAATAACCGCAATACAAGTGAACTTCATAAGGTTCTGCCTAGTGATGAAAAGGGCATCAATAAAAATGAATCAAAAGTGGTTGGCGAACAAATGCCAAAATTTGATAGCGACAAATAAAAAAATCAGTTCCGCTATCTTTGCTATATTATATATATATATTTTTTTCATTATATAATCTTTTTTTATCTTTCTTTTTTAGGTTCTAATCAAAAATCACTAGACACAACATGAATTTTAATGAAGGAAAGTAAATTATTATATAGAGGGCTACCATGCTAAAAATTGACATCTATACACTACTGTCTCGTGACTGATTTTGATTATAGTTGAAGCTATTGATATTTGTTTTCTTGGTTTATCTACATATCCAATGTTGCTTAAGAGGTTTTGTTGATTGCATAGCCATGGTCACAACCATTTGTCTCAGAGTTGGTAATGTCATTGTTTATAGTAGTTGACATTTCAAATGAATTATTCTTCCCATCTTCTGCTGTATTTTATGATTAATAACTTTACTTATTGTCTTCTGGAGTGCAACAATCTAAATGTTTTGAAATTGAAAACTTCTATAGAATTTTAAAAGATGTTTTCTCATTTAAATATTTATCAACAGGTCTACTTTTAAGTTTGTTTAAAAAAAAATTTCATAATCTTGCTGAAAAATATTTGAATAAATTATGTTTTTGCACATCATATTGAAATACAATTAAATATTAAAAATATATCAAAGCAGTAATTTTCAGGTTTTTATTTAAATAATCTATTTTATTTATAAAATTTGGAAAAGTTTTTTGTCCGGACATGTCTGTGAAAACGTTTGGGCATAGTTTTTCGGAAACAAGTCGCAAATCTGTTCTTGCAATTGAAAAATCTCATTCTTATAATCGAAGTTATAACAGATCTTTTCAAAAATTCAACTTAATTAAATGTCATTTTGTTTATCATGGTTTAAAAAAATATTCTTGTAATTTATGCTATGAAAGATTTTCTCGTAAATGTTATTTGATGCTACACTATCGTGTTCATTCTGGTGGAAAACCTTATTCTTGTAGTCTGTATAGAAAGAATTTTTCAAGAAAATTTAATTTAATTAGTCACAACTTTAATCTTACTGGTGAAAAATCTCACTCTTTTATTGATAAACCATATTCCTGTGTCATATGTCATAAAAGTTTTGTTGAAAAAAGTGCTTTAGCAACACATAGCCTTGATCACACTGCTGAGAAACCTTATTATTGTATTGCATGCAATAAGAGTTTTACACAAAAAGGTACATTAAATAGACACAATCGTATTCACACAGAGGGTAAACCTTATTCTTGTAGTATATGTCAGAGAAGCTTTACAACAAAAAGTGCATTAATAAAACATAACCTTGTTCATAGTGGTGTAAGAAATTATTCATGTATCATATGTAATAAGAGGTTTGCAACAAATTCTGCTTTAAATGAGCACAATCTTGTTCATACAGGGGAAAAATCTTATTTTTGTAGAGTATGTAATAAGGGTTTTTTAAGAAAAAGTGATTTAACAACACATAGCCTTGTTCATACTGGTGAAAAACCTTATTCTTGTACTGTATGTAATAAGAGTTTTGCAAGAAAGAGTGACTTAAGAACTCATTCCCTCATTCATACTGGCGAAAAACCTCATTCTTGTAATATTTGTTTCAAGAATTTTGCAAGAAAAAGTGACTTAAGAATACATGTCGTCATTCATACTGGTGAAAAACCTTATTCTTGTAGTGTATGTACTAAGAGTTTTGCGAGAAAAAGTGATTTAAGAACACATACACTCATTCATACTGGTGAAAAACCTTATTCTTGTACTGTATGCTATAAAAGTTTTGCAAGAAACAGTGCATTAACAGAACATAGCTTGCTCCATTCTGGCGAAAAATATTATTCTTGTAATGTATGTCATAAAAGTTTCTCAAGAAAAGGTAATTTAAAAACGCATACCTTCCTTCATACTGGTGAAAAACCTTATTCTTGTACTGTATGTTATAAGAGTTTTTCAAGAAAAAATGAATTGAAAACGCATACCTTCATTCATGCTGGTGTTGAAAATCCTTATTCTTGTGGTATATGTCAGAAGAGTTTAACAACAAGCAGAGCATTATTAAAACATAGCTTTCTTCATACTGGTGAAAAACCTTTTTCTTGTATTGTATGTTATAAAAATTTTACAACAAATGATGCATTAAATAGACACAAACGTATTCACACAGGGGAGAAACCTTATTCTTGTAGTGTATGTCAGAGGGGTTTTACAACAAACTGTATGTTAACTAAACATATTGTTGTTCATACTGGTGAAAAAAATTATTCATGTAGTATATGCAATAAAAGGTTTTCAGCTAATAGTTCATTAAATAGACACTATCGTATTCATAGCAGGTGATAAACTTTATTCTTGAAGTGCAAGTAATATTTAAGAAAATGTTATTTCACAGGACATGACTTAGTTCGTATTGATGAAAGCCTTATTCCTAATATGTTTTTTATGTGAGTTTCGCACGAAACAGTGCATTAACTGAGCGCAACCTTGTCCATTTTGGGGAAAGATCTTATTATTCTTATAGTGTTTGCAATAAGGGTTTTGCTAAAGGATTTGTCTTAACTTCATTTAACCATATCCATAGTGGCAAATCACTCAGTTTTAGTATGCATGTATTAAATGCTTTTCTAATAAGAGGCCATTGAAGGCTCATGATCTCACTTGTGTCTATATATGTTGTGTGGATCTCTCATCAAAGTGATTCAATTATGATAAGAGTTTTAACTCTTAATTAATATAAAAGTTATGATAAAAAATAATAAGAGTTTTTCTCAAAATATTAATTTAAATGTACTTATTGTCATACATGCTGTCTAAATAGTATATAATGTCTCTTATGTATTGTATGCAGTTCATGTCTAGGGCCCCGCGCGCTTAATCCAGCCCTGATGTCGTGTAATACATTAATAGGGTTGGTGGTAAACTAAAATGCTATACAAAGTCTCTCTTATTATATTACATTAGTCACACAAATTTAATTTGGTTTTGCAAGAATTAAGTTAGTTGGTCCCAATAATAATTTTGAAGATTTAATTTTTAATGCATGCAGAAATATAACTTTTTTTTACTTCAGATGAATATTTATTCATTGTTTGTGTTGTAAATACTTAATAAGATGAAATTATGTTTTATTTATTTATATTTTAATAAAGAAATTTGTTAAAAAAAATCTATTATCATTATGTTATTCATTTTGGAAAGTTCGTTTAATAAAAGTTTCATAATAAAAATTATTTATACTTGCAGCAAACCTAACCTAGAAGCATTGTATACTCTTATACCACAATAAATAATGTTTTGCCTTAATTGAATACTTTGCATAAAGGTTGGGTTTTCTGTGCCATTAGTTGTTTTCATTGACAAAAGCATAAGGTTACATGGGATGAAAAGCGTCAAAATCTGGAGAAAAAAATTTGGGACATATTATTAGAAGCCTAGCTGCATTTCTGTACATTATATTTCATTAATTTGCTGTCCATTATTTCATCAAGATTTTGCAACGTTTCTTACAAATTATTTTCTGTTGGACTTCTGCTACTTAGCAATCATTGTGCATTATTTTGTTTTTTTTTTATTATAATTTTTTTTTATCTTTAGATTTAACGTTTTTTGTAGATTATTTTTAGTAGGCCTACTTTTACTTTGTGATTGCTGTGTGACATTTTGTTCTAAGCTCACTCTAAGATAAAAATGGAAAAATAATAATAATGTACCAAAAGAAAACTATTCTTCATTAATTGTTTTCTTTAGGTTTTTTTCTTCTTTTTTTTCCATTCTTAAACAGCACAATATAATAGTGGTATTTTCTATTGAAATAATTTATACTTTGTCATCAAAAGTTGGTTTATTTTTTCCTCTTTTATTTTTTAATTCTTTCAATGCACATAAGCGTAATAACTTGATTATTTTTAAACCCAAATCTTGAATCGTTTCTGTTTATAAAAAATTAAAACAAATCTTACATTTATTTATTTGACATCCGACTATTAAGTCTATCCAATATAATTTTTTATAAAAAAAAAAAAAATATTACAAAATTGACAGCAATGTTTTATTTAATTAATTTTTATGCTTTTTTTTTCCTTCTATTCAAATCTCACTTGTTTATGACTTAAAATATTGGACAAGGTCAAGTGATTTTATAAAACATTTTTTAAAAGGGTGAAAAAGAGATGGGAATCTAGACAAGGGGATGACCTTGTCTGACCTTTGACTTTATATAGTCCACTGTGTTTTCTCAAATTGTATCACCCCCTGGGTAAACCCCCTATTTGATTTAGCTTCAAGGACCTTTTGGTCAAACTTAAAAAGAAACAGGGAGGGGGGTTAGTCTGCACCTGTGATGGATGCTTTTGAAAAAAACCACAGAGAGGTCTTTTTTTATCTTAGTGAAGCAAACAAAAATTTTCCAGAACATTCTATAATACTGTCTTCTCCATACTTTTTTTTAGTATAAAAAGGCATACTTACTTAAATAATAGTTTTCCACTTTTTATGTTTTTATTTACAAAAATTGATTATCCATATTTTTTAAAAATGAAATTAGTTTAATTTAAAAGTGAATAAGCATATGAATGTGAATTATAAATATTAAGCTTAAATTGAAAATTGCATTTCAATTAAATGTCTAAAAATTATAAAAATGGGATTCAAATTTACAACGATTTTTTATTTTATTATTTGTATCAAATTTTTAATATTGACATTGCAAAGAAATGTTTATTATCCTTATAGTTCATAACATCATGTTATCTAATTCTTCAAATGATTGTATAGAACAGTAGTTCCCAAATGGTACGTTGGGTTTCCCCGAGTTTCGACTTTTTTAACCAGTGATGATTTATAAACCTCTAATTATATTTAGACCCAATCAATAATCCATTATTTATTTAATATTTCAATGTCTTAGTTAAAAAGTTACGCCTTCTAAAAAGTTTTGTGAAACAAGATACTTTTCTTCCAAACAGTATTATTTAAATTGCAGGGAAAAAATATGTTAAAAGAAAGAGCTATAAACACTACTTCATATTTTGTGTTTCAATGACGCAACAAAATTCGGAGAATTGCTTAGAGGATGCTCTTTTATATGAAGTATAATTTCTTAACCAAAGTAGCAATGGCAGAATAATAAAATATTTCCGACTAGGGCATTATTTGATTTTTTAAAATCAGTAGGAAAATTTGCAAGCTTCAAAAAGAATCTACTGGCTAAACCAAGATTCGTACTGTCATTTTTCAAAGCGGTATCGTAATACATTTGGTGGCACAGAAAATGAGACAAAATCATCACTGTGGAACATTTGCAATCAAACGATTACTAAATGGTTAATGTGAAATATATATTAGTATGATAATTTAAATAAAACTGTTTTATACGATTTTCATGCTAAAAATATCTGTGTATATATTTGGAATTGAATTTTTGTTAATGTAAGAAACTGGCCTATGCTTTTAATGGAGAGGAAAACCTCGCACGGTTGCATTGTGAACAAGGTAATTCTGACCCATAATCTCTTTGCAACTGAGGATGTTTTACCGTGGTCGGTGCGAGTAGAATTCGCACTGCTGGGATTCGAACCTGTACCATCTCATCAGGAGGCTAACGCCCTATCCTCTGAGCCACGGTAGCTCTTTGGTATAGTGTGACACAATTCTAAAAGCATTGTACTAGTCTTTAAATTTGTACTTTTAGACCCTTAATTTTTAATAAAAGATTGTTAAGAAGATTAGCTCAATCAAAGTAATTTAGTTTTTCCCCATCTGAATTAAGTTTGTTGCATAATTTCTTGTTTTTTAAGCATTGTGAATCATAGATTGCTGTACAGACTTTATTCTAAACCTTAAAATTTGCAAATTGCAAGAAAGAACATTGAATTTCATATAAAAACTTCGAGATTCTTCAGGATCGCATAATATTTAAGGCTTTTAATGTACAAATCATTGCAATCAATTTGCGAATTCAAGTTATTGGTTTTAAAACGAGCGAAATCCTCACATTTCGAGCAATTTGCGTCTTGCAATAACGCACTAAAATCATCAAAATTTTAAAAAACGTGTTGAATACAGTAGTAACACCTGCCGAAAGAGTTATCTAAAAACCTACGTAAATTTGCATCGTTCGAAATAGGGCGATTCGCAAGTTTTAAGGAACTTCATTGTTTGTTTGTTCATTTACGTCGCACTAGAGCTGCACAATGGGCTATTGGCCACGGTCTGGGAAACATCCCTAAGGATGATTCGAAGACATGCCATCAAAATTTTGATTCTCTGCAGAGGGGATGGTAAGGAACTTCATACCGACTGTTATAGCAACGAATCACAAGTTGCAGAGATTTAACGCAAACGCATTTCTTCCTTTCTCCCGTTGTTGCAACTGCTAGCGGTCCCGCAGTGGACTGATCGTTAAGACACGGCTCCCAACAGATCACCGAAGTCAAGCATCACTGGCCACGGTCAGTGTGCGGGTGGGTGACCACTTGGATCAGCCTGCGTAGAGACCGAGGGAGTGCGGTATTGGTCCTCGTTAAACTGGGCTACCGTAAAGT
>NC_092208.1:24717556-24721401 GCF_043381705.1 Parasteatoda tepidariorum | reverse complement strand
CCCCTCCCTCTGATTTTATATAAATTTTTAAAGTCACATCACTTTTCCATTATTAATGGTGTTCTATTCCCCATAGCAATTTGTAAACTATCTTCATGATGAAAAACGCGGTTAAGTGCTTATGATCAAGCCAGATCATCATTTCTTTAATAATTAAAATTTTTTAATTCTTTTAACTTGTTCGGTGATAATTTCATTTTATTGCTGTCATATATCAATATCAAAGTCAGTGTTTACATTCTCATTACTTTTTGATTTTAATTCCACTTAGGTTCTTGCAATGCTTTTTTACATTATCTTACATACGTTAGGGCTTTATATTTTTATTTTGTGTTCAATTTTTGTTTGCCATTAAATTGTTTTTATCATGTCTCTGTGTTTTACTGCCTTACAACTAATATTTCTTAACTATCCACATATATTTGTACAATGTTCTGTTGCATATTTATACATAGCTTAGGGTCATCAATTAACTGGATTTGCTGGATTACTGGTTGAAAATTATTTTGCTTCAATCTAACGACACAGTCCCTGGCCATATCATCTGCTGCTGTTACCAAAAATGCTTTTAACAATTTAATCGTTCCTTAAGTTTACAACTTTTTCGTCATAGCGATGCCCTATACCCAATTAATTTTTATTTACTATCCCTGACCAAGTGTCAATTTGTCAATAGCAATTATTAATTTTGCCAATTTTAATCATGTCTTAAACATGTTTTGTATTTACCAATGTTTTTATATTGCGTTCTTTTTTCTAACTGTGCTTAACACAACTCAACATAAATTTTCTGAGTTTTATATCCCTCACTAGTAGGGGATCAACTAATTTAGCCTGTTTTCTATTCTTAGCTTTTCATAGTCGAATACCATCTTTTTTATAGATAAAATTTTGTTCACAAGCCACCACTGGTAGCACCGTTACATATTCGGCTTTTGTCCCGTTTGGTCTATTTTAAACTAATTTCGCTTCGACCACCGGCCCCACTCTTTATCTTTTGAGTTTTCATAGTATTTTTTTGTTTTAGTAGTCTGTTTAATTTTTAGCTTAGTATCACATATCAAAATTTTAAAAAAAATTCATACTGGCTCCGACCATCGGACCATTATTTAAATTTGCTTTCTTTTAGGTTCCTCTAATATCTGACGCTTATCTAACTAATTATGATACCAATCAATCAAATTAACGTTATTTATACTCGCTCCGACCTCCAGACTCACTTTCTATTTTCTTGTTTTTTACAGTTTTAACAAATATTGGTTGCCTGTACTCAATATATTTTGTTCCTAATCAACATAACCTATACTTTCCCCACTCGCTCCGACGGCCGGACCCATTTTCTAACGGTTAGTACTAACCATTTAAAATTTATTTGAATAAGAACAGCATTCAGAAAGGATTCTGCGAGTGAAACAGGAGAAGTTTATCAAAGAAATTTTTTTAAAAAAAAAGCTTTCTGGATATATATTTATTCTACAATTATTAAGTTTTGCATTTTTAATAACCATTGCGAAAGTTTCTTGTAAGTAACTATTTTTTGATGTATGAAAAAATATCAACTAAAAATGTTGCCATAGCTGTATGGCAAAGGTGTACCATAGCCTATGGAAAAATATTTCGTCATAAGCTGTAACACATCTTAGTTATATGGCAAAAATTTGCCATATAGAAAAATGCCGTAGGATATTCCTATGGGGTTTTGCCTATGGCAAAATTTTGACATACATGTATGGCAAAAATTTGCCATAGGATATTCCTATGGGGTTTTGCCTATGGTAAAATTTTGACATACACTTTTGCCACAGGCAAAACCCCATAGGAATATCCTATGGCATTTTTTATGGCAAACCTATGGCAAATTTTCCTAAGGGAAAGTGCTCGACTTCGCGCGCAGGTTTTCAGGCTACCGAAGCGGGGGTGCCTTTCCCTCCGCAGAGGATCAAAATTGTGATGGCATGTCTTCGGATCATCCTCCGGCATGTTTCCCAGACCATCGCCAATAGCCCATTGTGCAGCTCTTGTTCGACGTAAATTAACAACAGCAACTGCTAGCGATTTCAGTCCCACTTGTTTTAAGAATGGGATTGAGTTTAATTTTCGTCGCTGTTGCAGACCCGTGAGCCAATCAGATTTGTTTTAACTCGCTACCCACAACTCCCAGTAAAGAGAATATCCTGAATTCTACTTCCATCTTTATCTATGGTTGTTTATGCTTGTGATTGGTTGTTGTAAAATTTCTTTAAAAAGAAACATGACAGAATATATTATCAATTTCTGCTGACCACGCCCTGGTCGGCAGAAGAAATTAGAACAGAAATGTGTGTTTTTTTTTTAAAGCGATCAAAATTTTATTTAGAGCAAATTATAATAAATTCAAACTCTATATACGTTTGTTCACTTTCATACAAAATTGAGCAAATATTTTTAGACATCGAATTAGATTAAAATATTATTCAGGATCCGAGCAGATCAGCTGCATTGCTTCTCTGAGGTGTTCTTAGCCCAGTGGGCTGCCACAAGTACACCTGAAAGATATTCCAAAATGTGATCCCAACAAATTCAGAAGAGTGATAAAAGGCATGAGGAAGATAAAAACTTATCATAGAAAAGGGGATCAAAGTGACCTTATAAGAAAAAAATTATTGAGATCCGGCGAACACGAAGGATATGCTATGAGTCTTCGTCTCCTTAGATTCAGATCCTCCATACTTTTTTCACTAAGTTCAAACACATCGTGGTTTGAGATTCCATTTTCTATATTAAAGTTTTATTCTCTTGGTGATGCTCATTATTGCCTCTCTTAATTTGTCGTTTAAATTTTGGAACACGCTGAATATTTTGTTAGAAAGAACTCCCCTCGCCACAAAGTCTAGGGTTGTCTGCTGGTGTGGAAACAATAAATAAGGCATTTCAAATGGGGGAGTTCCACTATCCTTTGATTCCCTTTCTTTAGTCGATCCGTGCCAAATCCTGTCTTAAATATTGATCCAACATCACTACTTGAAATAGTTAAACCTCTTTACAGTAGTCACTGCGACAGCTCCAGATGAATGGCGAGGGGAGTTCGTACCACAGACAGACTATACATAACCGCTCTTGTACACATTGTCAAAAAAAGAAAATAAAGCACTTTATACGTTGAAAATTAACATTGGGTGATAAAATAACAAACACGTTATCAATTTCTGATAAATCACTATTGGCTATTGAATTAGGCTACAGGTGGCGTAGAGCAGAGCTTTCTACAGGGCCGTAACTACGCCGGGCACCGCCCCGGGGCCCCGACGGTCAAGGGGGCCCCATATGAAGAGACTTTTTTTCTTCAAAATAAAGCACTCTAATTATGTATATGTAGGAAAGAAATTGTGTTAAGATAGAGTTGATGAAAATTGTCTTTTTTGTAATTGCGTACCCACTATAACATAAAGGGAAGGGTAAAAAACGGTAAAACACCTTTTCACAAAATATTTCCCTTTCTTAAAAGAACAAACACGCTTTGCAGAGAAGGGGAAAGGCCACAGCTGCATGTAGTTGATTGCGTCACACCCAGTGGCGTGCCAACCAGGGGGAGGCAGAGAGCCCCTCTAAAATTTAGATGACGGGGCAAACGATGCGTTTCGCCCCTCCTGAAATTTAGACACTCACAAAAATAAAGTCAAGTAAAATCAGTAATTTAAAAAGAAAAAAAATTTTCAATTTTGAAGCTATTTTTGAAATAGAAAACTTTATATTCCTCTAACATTTATGTGCCTTGCCTCTTCTGATATTTAGTTATTCGCCAAGACGAAGTCTAGTAAAGTAGGTAATTTTAGAGGGAAAAAAAAGCTATTCTTTTTCAGCTTTGA
>NC_092208.1:24705467-24717312 GCF_043381705.1 Parasteatoda tepidariorum | reverse complement strand
TGATCCAAGTGGTCACACACCCGCACACTGACAGCAGCCAGTGATGCTTGACTTCGGTGATCTGCTGGGAACCGTGTCTTAACGATCAGTCCACTACGGGACAATAATAGTCTGAAAACTTTTGAATCGTAAGGCATTTTTTTTGTATCATTTTAAAGTATCTAATTCCACATGGAGAATACAAAATTTGAGCGAAATTGGTTGATTAGTTCTTAAGAATTTGAGTTTTATAAGTACGACTTTTTTAAAATATAATTTCTCAGGATTAATCGATTTCGCTGAAATTTTGTATTTTGCCATGTGGAAAACTTACAATGTTTTGTTATCCAATTTATATGCGAACAAATAACTTGTTTTCATAAACATATTCGCTAACATAATACATAAATAGCGAAAATGACGATTAGAGATGGAGTACTGAAAGTTTTTGAAAGGGCCTCTCCGCCAAAAAATTTTGCCCCAGGGCCCCGAGGGGTGAAGTTACGGCACTGGCTCTCTACCTATGGCAACACTTCGCATGCTTTCATTATTAGCGTGTGGGGAGTCATAGGAGAAGGAAGTACGTTAGTTTCTGTCTTGATTTTTAAATAGATAAAAAAAAAAATTATTTAGAAAATTATTTAAAACTATATTGAACATAGTTCTAAAAGAAAGCGTCGTAGAAATTTTAAAAAATATTTTCGGCAATTACATTTGAAAAATATAAAGAGGAAAAATCGTAGTACATTCCTTTACAATTGAGAAGATGAAAAGGGAGAGGGTCAAGACATGGAACTGGTCTTCACATATAATTCTCAAAGATATTGTATTAACACTATCTTTGCTGGAAAATACCGGATTTGTATTTTGGTAGAAAATACTAAACTGAAATTTAATACCGGGAAAATATTTTCTGAAACTACGGAAATCCGTAGTAGAATTCTTATTAAAACTGCTCCAATTACCATAATACCAGTAGTAGGGATTACCAAAATTAATTAAGAGTCATCTGAGCATGGCGATTTTCTACGAATTCCCTAAATTTAATAAGTATCCGTTAACTTTGCATTTTAGTACATAGCCCCTTTTTTTTTAAATTTCAATTAATACATATTACCAACATTAATTGGTGTCAATAATAACGCGGCGATGTTTTACGGTTCTTCAAAACAAACATCTTTCCTCCAACTTTCCTTTTTAGTACATAAGTTATTTTTTATTCCAATTAATCATATTACTAATATTAATTAAGCATCAATAATATTTTTGGCACCCTTGCACGAATTCTTGAGCCAGAAGTGGAGTAAAATATTAGAAGGCAATTTGCAGCCCATAGAAGAAAATTGGAGACATGTTTGCAACTTTGCATGAAAGATAATCACTCAGTAATTTCCTGCAAATATTTCATTGGTTGTGATGTTTTCATGTATATTTGTAAGTTTTGCTGCGATAATCCAATAAGCATTGAAATTAAAGCGTATAAGTAATATTTTATTATCATGCCATATAAAACAGTAAAATGCTTTTAGTAATTGTTCATTTTTGAAGGAAGGCGTTTTCTAATCTTATAATGGCTTTATAATAAAACATATTTTTTCCGATGCGATGCTTCGAAATTCCTAGTAAAAACTTTTTTAATAAATATGGGTCATTAGTCGAAAGCGTATTTTATGTTTAGGAAAAATAACCTAGTATAGAAATTGAAAATGCTTGAAACGTGTATAGTAAAATTCGATTTTTATTGAAAATGTATCTTCAGATAGAAAGAAAAGAAAAACATTTGCGCAAAAATTTCTTTTTATTTAAGGGAATGTTTATAGTTCTGGCAAAAATCAGGAAATATTATTGTTTTTCAGGAATTCAAATTTGGCACGAACATTCGAAGTATTTCCAAAAAAATAATACAAAAATTGGAATCTACTCTCTTCTGCACAAAAGTTGAGTTCTGAATCTAATTATTTCTGCCCCTGTTTCAAAACGCAAGTTATAAACATCATGAACTTGTTTAGCAATTGAGTAAGTCCCGTGGAACGAATCTACGTACTTTTGCTTGAAATCCTGTATTTCTTTTTCAGATTGGAAGGCCCATGCAAGAAATACATCCACTGCTTGAACATCACCCATACTTCTCCATTCCATACAAATGCCCAATTGTGTATAACTGAAGGCTATTCCTTCTTTGAATGATTGCAGATCCATGTTTGGAGGCAATAATGCTTTAAACAAAATGTCAAGCAATGACAGGTCATTCTTGTTATAAACGTAGTTGTAGAAATCACCACTTCGGGTTACAGAAGAAGTTATCCATTTCTTCTTTGTGGTGGATGCATCCTTTACCAACCTGAGGGCATTATACGGGTCACCAATTTTAAGGAATTTCAATATCACTCTTACAAGCGAGGAAACAATTGGAAACTTTTGATTGAGATATAAAACGTTCTCTTCTAAAAATATACACTTCAACTTCGGCGGAGTAGAACTCCAGATTTCACTGAATATTTTCCGTGTAGATTTTTCCGTTTCCATTTCCTCTATAATGTCTCTGAGTACGCTTAAATACTCGTCTCCATTCATGTGATCCATAAAAAGCACTGTTGTAGATACAAAAAATTTCTGAAACGGCCAACTTCTGAAGAGTGGATTCAATACTTTGTACACATTATTTCGCAAATATTTTTTTTGCATGTCCTGGTCTCTTACTTGAAACAACAAAAAATAAAAATTTTCCGTGTATGAATTATAGTCTAGGTAATTGTATTTCAAAGGTGCCCAATATGATTTGTTACATTTTTCACCTGCCATTTTAAGCCACATGTAAATCCTCGCGTTCTTCTCCTCTTCTGTCAACTTACGCCAAAAATATTTGAGAGCGAATGGATTACCAACAAATATTGACCACGAAATCATATTTTCATTAAGGTTAAAGTACCGGTGGTATATATTGCCCGAATTCATCTCAAACATTTCCAACAGTCCAGACAACTCGTTGGTCGCAATAAAAGTCCAGTAAGCAATTAAATCATTTTCATACTCGCTGTCTATGAAGATAGACTCAATTTCTTTTTGGCTTTTAGAAGACAGCATTTCCCATAAATCAAAAATATATTCTTCTAAGCAGTACTTGCACGCTAAACAATACAAGCAGCAGAAAGGTTTATTCGGATAATCATTTGTAATAAGTTCTTCAAGCGTTTTGACCTTATCAATTGTCCCATCCATGGTCCAATGAATTCTACCATTCATTATACGAAGATCCCGAAGTGAGCAGTATTCTTGATTTTTGTCATCAAACCATTTCAACAATTGCTGTCCTATAGGTCGAATGTGTTTTGAGATTTCGGATTGGAATAAATGAGGAATTGAACTTTTGTTCAATTTATCTAACACTCTTTCCTCTAACTTGCTATAACCATAGCCCTGAAGAAGTATCTCCATCACGTCCTCTTCTGTCCATAGCCTGATGGTAATGTGCACGACAGCGATGCTTTGCAAAGTAGGAGGTCCAGATATAAAGTTCAAACCTTCACTTTGAATTGAATCGGTCCCCACCATCTTGGATAACAAAATACTACCTTTTTCGCTTTCGTTATCATCACCTGCAAGATAAAATTTAGACATAAGTTGAGTATATTACCAGTTTTTGATAAGGGAACGCTCTGCCGTGTTTAGGGATAATTTTGTTAAACATTCCATACTTCATGTAAAATACTTAATTCCTCACTGTTGCTAGAAAACAGAGGTAAGTTTGATAAAATTCTGTGAAAAAAAATTTTTTCGTATTGCCAAGCTTTCTTCTATAGTTTCGTAAATAACTTACTTCTCTGAAAAGAAATTGATCCTAAACAACGTAGAGTGTTCCCTTGTCAGAGCTTTACAACTGTGGATATATTAAATGAAAGAAGAGTAATTATTTTTTAAACCTGTTTTGGGGGTGTTTCATACTATGGAGTAGGATCACTCGTTCCAGTTAAAAGAATCGTGAACAACAGCGATCAACGCAAGGAAATAATAATAGAGAGAATGACAGTTTTTGATAAAGGAACGCGAGAATGCCACAATTAAAAACGCAAATCAAATGGCGGGCCGCAACTTTATCAAAATTTTATGAAGGACTCTTACATATTTGAAGGAACATTAAATATTACTGTCAGATTTTACCAAGTTGTACAAAACAAAAGTATTGAATTACAAATAAAAATAAGAAGTAGATTTTTAAAAATATTTAATTGCATATTAAAAAATTCGGGCTACAATAACTTTAATGTGCGCTTATGTATTAAACAATTAATGAGCAACAGATATCTGATTGTTAAGATATAAAACTTTCAAAAGGTTGGCATTAAAACTTGCATATTAGCACACAAAATGTTCCATGAAAAAAATTGAGGTTTGTCTGCTTCAACCACCAGAAAATAAATATTTACATTTAAAATTTACAAATGTTTGTGTAAATATTTTTGTTCAAAATGAGTGGTTTCAAAAAGTTAAATAGGAGAATTTCTTGGAGAAAATTTCTGATACACACATGCTAAATTATATTCACAAAATATCAACAAAAAAAAAATTTAAATAAAAAAGAGCAACATACACGATTATTTTTGTATTTGAATAAACCATTTCTTGGATGCAAAAGCTGAGAAATAATTTTTTTTGCACCTTTTAGTATGTTAAATTTTACCGAAACAAGGAAATCAGGTTTTTATTAACGTGAAAAGTATTTGAAACCCATACAGATTTTTTACGAAAATTGTCCTCAAAAAAATGACAACTAATATATTTTTGTTCGCGGGCCACAAAAAAAGGCTTCGAGGGCCGGATGATTCCCCCCGGGCCGCCAGTTGGAAACCACTGGTATAGAATGACTAGGCATTGTATAGAATGCCTAAAATTAGTCGGCAAAGTAGGAAATGATTTATATTTCACACATTGCCTAGGCATTCTATAGAATGCCAAATGAGAAACCGGCAAAGTATAAAATACATCTCTGATTCGTCAAAATGTCATTCAAAAATGACAAATTCAAAACGTCATCCGATTTGTTATTAATTTATTCGTGGATATAATACTTTAATTGCTTTCCACTTCTCATTAAACTCCTTTTTTTCCTCCTATTTTTTGTTTATTTCCACGCTTTATTTGTATTTTTATCTTATAACTTAATCATGATAATGCAACTTGTTTCAAGCAAAGAATTCTATGTTCAATTTTATTATCCAGCATAAACACATTCAATATAGTATTGCTCATTTAGTTCTTTTAATTAATTTGAAACTATAATTAATTAAACTCTATTTTAAAAAAAGTTATTAAATATATTTTCTAAATTTAAATAAATATTACTGTTGTATACCCCCAAAAAATTATAATACTTATATAATTATTAGTTGAATTGCATAGAGAATTAAGAAAACAAAAATTAATTCTCATTTCAACTGTTAATTAATGAATGGTCCCTAACAAATTTTTACTGAAATATGTAATTTGGTTTATTTTTTAATCAAAAATGTATTTTTAACACTTTTGAAATGAAAATACAGTGAGTAATACAGTTAAGAATTTTTGTTGGAAGTAAATTATAATATGATCCCTATGTTCATTATGTTTAACAAATCTAAGATTAGTATTGAATTGTTAATTTCAATTGCTTTTAAATCAACTTATAAAAAGATGTATTTTTTTAAATAACAAATCTGAATAATAAATTTTTTTTTACCGCATCTGTAATGAAAGATTTAGGAAATTGCAAATAGTGTAAAAATAAGTACTATACTAGAGAAATTTTGCGTTACGTTAAGGGTAACACTAACCTTATTTTCAGCTCCTCAGCCATAGAAAAAAGGAAAATAAAGAAAAAAAACTTTTGGTAATGCAATAAAATCAGCACACACAACTTTTGGGAAACAGCATTAAGGTTTAGCCACAATACAAAAGCTGTATTTAAAGATATGTTATATTTTTTTTATGTACATTTTCGCGCTGTTTCATTTTTTCTAGCTAAGTTATCCCAAGGAAGTTAAATAGTATACATTTGTCTGTTTCTAAATGCTTGATAATTGTTTTTGTGCATTTAATATTAAAAGAATAATCAAATTTAGTTTTTATCCATTTAAACTGTAACAAATTTTAAAAGTATAAGAACTGACAAACAGTTTTAAATTACAGATTCAAAACAATTTCTATTGCTTTAAAGTTTCAAGGAAAATTTCATAGTAGTAATTTCTACGTTTTTTTTCTTCTTTTTTTTATAGCTATATATATTGTGTTAGGGGAATAATAGTATATCATCAAAAGACTGCAAACTACAGAAAACATTAAGAAAAAAATATCAAAAATTTAACCTAAAATCAGCATGGGTGGATATAAAGAGAAATAGGACACATATCTAAAACCTCCTAAAAATAGTTATGTTGCAATAAAATAAGTTATAAATAGTTACCAATCATTCAAGTTTCATATTAGAATAGTGTGATTAAGGACTCAAGAAATTTTTAAAATATTTCTTAAAAAACCCTAAAAAGCAAGTTTTTTTACAATCAAAATTTTTCAAATCCTATTTGAAAGACTTTATGAAATAAAAGCCGAAAATAAGCATGAGGACTTTTCAAAAATGTTACACAATATGTTTTTGCAGAACCTATCCTATAAATTTTTACTATTTCTGCAGAATTTGCACACAAAATTTAAAACATGAATCAGTTCTTACATTTTTAACAACCTCTATTTTCCTTATTAATTTTCAATCAAATGATTAATTTTTTATTATGGAAATCAAACAGCGCAAACTACGTTTTTTTTTAAAATTTATTTCATTATTTTTTTTTTCAAATATTACTATTACTATTATGTAGGTAGATCAAATATAAATCAGATTTTTTTTTAATTGCAGTGGACCATTTTTATTCTTGCCCTGATAGCAACACTATAACTTTATCTAGAGTCTAAATAATTGCTTGGCAGTGTTTATTTCTTTGTAAGTTCTTTTTTTTTTTTTAGTAGCTTGAATAATAAGTAAGAGTAACATTCCTAACACAGTTGCACAACACATAATAATTAAATTTTTAACAAGCAAAAATGTCAAACCTACTGACATTTTGCACAAATTACAAGCACAATTTGGAAACAATACCCTGTTGAGGGCTCAAGTATGTAAATGGCACAAGTTATTAAAACAAGGCCAGGACGAAGCTGAAAACTTGTCCCGTGTTTGTTGATCTACGAAGAGTCTTATGACAGCGAAAATTTATCAAGTTGGTGACTTTATTTATAATTACCAACGAATTAAATTTAGAGAAGTTAGTACCATAACAGAAATGAGTTAAGGAGGTGTGCAAAGTCTAATTCATGACGAGTTGAAATATCGAAAAATCTCAGTGAGGTGGGTGCCTAGAATTTTGAATACTAATCTAAAGGATGCGACGCCCGGTGGCTGAGCGGTAGCGCTTCGCGCTGTCCTGCCACAGGTCCCTGGTTCGATCCTCGGGCTGGGCAAGGTTGACTCAGCCTTTCATCCCTTCAGTGGTTCGATAAATGAGTACCAAGCATGCTTGGGAACTAAACACTGGGGGTTCCGCGTTCGGCTGACCACCTGACCGAAACATCTGCTCCTGCACCCCAGAGCCCAAGGTCAAGAAAACTGAGATGGACACAGTAGGCCTTGGCCCTCTATGGGCTGTCGCGCCGCTGAGTTTAGTTTAGTAATCTAAAGGATGTAAGATATGACATTTCCCAAAGATTATTGAGTCACTATGAATCAGAAGAAGACTCATTTTTGATTTGAATCTTAACTTGTGACGATTCTTAGATACACCCCTGAAACAAAGTGTACCTGTATTTCCATACATGGGGTAGGAAAAATGAATCTGCTCTATTTGAAGCAAAATCTCAGTTATCTACTGGTTAAGTAAGTACGGGTATTTTTTAGAACTCTTAAGGTGTTGCATAGGTTGATTTCTTTCCTGAACGACAAAATTTAATGGAACTTATTGTGAACTGTTAGAGAAAGTCAAAGAGATGTGACATGCCGATTCACAGAGTTCTCTAGCACCAAACAAATTAAATTACAATAAAAAGTTTAAATTATTACTGAGAAAGATTGGAGCAATCTACTTTAAATGCACCAAAGAAATTCTCAATTTCTAAAATGTATATTTTATATAAATTTTTATTTTGATGAAAAAGTGACAAAAATACTGTCGGGGCAGCATTGTAAAATATTTTGTAATAAAATAGAAAGTTTGTTTACAAAACATTTGAATTCTACACAAAATTGTTAATTTATAACAAAAAGAGAAGTAAAGGACATCGTCACTCTTCTCTTAAGGTAAAAATAAATTTAACTTTTCAGTTTGCTTTTGAGTGTCATCGTCAGAGCATTCAAAAACTGGCCTACTGATTCCAAGAGGAAACAGAAAGATGTAAAAAAACAGCTATTAGAGACACTTTTAACTAGAATTTAAGATTATTTTTTAAATAATAATAAAAAATAGTGAGAAAAGTTCGTTGATTTATTTCAGATTTCTTTGTTTTAAATCAAATGACTTTTTTTTTCTTCCTGAAAGATACTTTAAAAACTTAAGTTTATAATTTGTTGAATTTTATACACATAATGATAATTAAAATTTTACTTCAAAATAAAATAACTATATTTTTCATATATTGCTACCTAAAAATTATTTTATCGTAGAAGCATAATACATGTAAATGTGTGACTCAAATTAAATGAAAATGGATAATGACCAAAAATTAGGCTAACAAACAAATGAAAAAATTGTCAGATTTATTTTTTAATATTCAAAAATAACAAAATGAAGTGTTGACTTAAATCTTTTCAACCTTACCTTCATAGTAGGTTAACAAATATTTCTAAACAGAATAACTTACTAACTAATCACTGAAAAAAAAAAAATCACACTTCAAGAAAAGGCTTCCCTTACCAATTTTTTTAAAGAAAAAAAAAAAAGAAAAAAATCAACATATTTTTTTACTTTATTAATAAATACAAGGAGCTAGAACAAAACATAATACACAAGCTCTAAGTTGAAATTTTAATTTTTTTTCTATGTAAAAAATATTTAATTTACCATTCCAAATTATCTCGAGCAAATTAAAAAAGTTAAATATTAGTCCTTGTATATATATGTTCGCCATCTGAAAAATCATCTGCATTAATTTCATTTTTGCTCCGGAATGCCATTTTTTTACTCTTTTTTCTATGCAAGTTCATCAACCATTGTATATACAATTGTACAAAACACGTTTGCAGTCCCACAAATAGCAAAACTCACAAACAAAAATTGGCAAACTTCCTATCACAGCAGATTATTATTGTTTTTTGTTTTGCTTCCGGTCGAATATTTGAAATAGATATTTGCAATATATAATATATATAATAATAATAATAAATATTTGCAATATATACATTGCCCAAATAACTCTATATAATCAGGGAAGTGATTAAAAAGTAACCATCCTATACATAATTGCACAAAACACGTATGCAGCATCACATTTCAACAGCCAAATTTCCAAGCAAAACTTGGCAAACTTCCAATCACAGCAAATTATGATTAATAATTTCTTTTCCTTCTTGACGAGTAAAACGTGATAAAATAAAAGGTACTGACAAATTCTGCTACAGACCGAGTTTTCTCGTGGCAATAATAAATATTTGCAATATTATACATTGCCCAAATAACTCCATATAATCAGGGAACTGATTAAAAAGTAACCATCCTATACATAATTGCACAAAACACGTATGCAGCATCACATTTCAACAGCAAAATTTCCAAACAAAACTTGGCAAACTTCCAATCACAGCAAATTATGATTAATAATTTCTTTTGCTTCTGGACGAGTAAAATGTGATAAAATAAAACGTACTGTCAAATTCTGCTATAGACCGAGTTNCAATATATACATACCCGAGTTAACTCGGGATAATAAATATTTGCAATATATACATACCCGAGTTAACTCCGGATAATAAATATTTGCAATATATACATACCCGAGTTAACTCGGGATAATCAGGGAAATGGTTAAGATACCGATATATATTTGCAATATTAAAATTAAATTGTGTTTTTGAAGATTCTAAATTAAAAACTAAAATTAGACTAAAATTATAATAAAACTAGACTAACGTCATAATAATGTAATATTAGTGGAAAATACCATGCAATACTGTAATTTCACTAACTGAAACTTTTTAATACAGCAATATTTATACAAAAGCTTTTCAAACCATAAAAATCAAAAAAAAGTTTCAAATATCTCATATTACGATAATGTTTATGGTGGTGGGTAAACATTTCTGCATCAGTATCTATTCCAAGTTTTGGTGACCCAGAAAAACTAAAGAAGAAATGTCAGAAGAAGACCATCAGGCAAATAACTCTTAGCTGCTCTTGGACATACTACAAAATTTTTGCATGTTTAAACATTTTGCATGCTTTTGGCATCTCAGAAATTGTCATTGGTGCAAACACATATCAATTCAAAAATTACCCTGACACAGGTAATTATACTGAATTTTTTCCCAAGTGTATAGCATTTTATGACAATTTTTTTTGTTAGATAACTAAATTTTTTACAAAAACATAATTGAAAATCTGGGGGAAGAACAATTTATGGCTATAAGACACTCATTCTGAGGGGAAAAAAAGAATTTCAAGGCGATTTTTCCTCAGCACGGCCCATCATCGCTCTGTAATAACTCTCAGAGAAACTATTTTTTACACTATTGATTTTTCAAATCCTCCAAAATGCAACAGTTGGTGAACTACTCTTCCCTCCAGATCTTCAACTGCCTGAATCAATCAATCAACATTTTAAAAAATGCAAGAACGCGAGACATTACGCAGATATATAGAAAAAATCTTAATGTTAGAGTAGAGATACAAAGCGTTAAAAAAAAAAAAAAAACTATAGTATTACTAAGCAAAAGCGAAAATGCATATAAGATCAAAATTCATTAATTTTAAGTTTTAATTGTTTCCGATATTATTTAAGAGCAATTCAAGTCTCACGACCTGATTAAATATATGAAAATAATGAATAGCTATAAGGAATAATAATTAATTCTTATCTTATTTAAACTTGTTTGAATATGTAGCCTTTACACTGATTAGTTGTAATCTAATTCAAACAATAACATTTTCTCTATACCTACACTGATTATCAATGCGAAACTCTAAACTTAAAAAGTAACTCTAAACTTAAATCTAAAACTTAAAAAAGTAAGGCAAAATTATCCAAACAATTAGAAAATTTAATTTCTGAGAATACTTACTTTCTTCCATTATTGGCTTTAAAAATTAAATTAAAATTTTATCTGAGTAGCAGTACAATATCTATTGAATGTTCTAAGTTTCTAGATCAAAGTATCTAAGTTTTAAACATAGATATTTATATTAATCCCTGGATGAATCTTATATTAATACCTGGATTGCAGAAGCTGAGGAAAAGCAAAGCAAATGCTACAGCGTCTTTGATTGATTGATGGATCAATATTGACTAGAAAAGATTTGGCAATCTTTGCTTACAGCTTTATTTGTCATTGACAAATGTTGACTCATTCTAATTATTTAAGAACCTTTTCGACATTTTTAACTGTTTCTGGTTTAATAATTACATAGCCATTAGTTTAATTGACACTAGTTTTAATTAAACTAATTGACATAGTTTTAAGTCCCGCAGTGGACTGATCGTTAAGACACGGTTCCCAGCAGATCACCGAAGTCAAGCATCACTGGCTACGGTCAGTGTGCGGGTGGGTGACCACTTGGATCAGTCTGCGTAGGGACCGAGGGTGTGCGGTATTGGTCCTCGTTAAACTGTGCTACCGTAAAGTGCTCGACTTCGC
>NC_092208.1:24694593-24704968 GCF_043381705.1 Parasteatoda tepidariorum | reverse complement strand
ATAAATTTTAAAACTAAGAAAATAAATAATAAAAGTATCAATAATTTAAAGCACTGTTTTTTAACTTTTAAAATCAATATAATATATATATAAAAATCAGTTGATTTAAATCAATGATTTTTTTAAAAAAATCATTTGATTTTAATCATGATTTAAATCAAGCTGATTTAAATCAACGAACCCTGATTTCATTTATAAAAAATTTAGTTATTATCTAAAACCTATATGGTGGTCAGGGAGCTGACCTCATGCCAGAAAGGCCCCCAGTTTGAATCTCTGCTAGTGGCATTGAATTCTTCCCTTCTTCTCTTTCTGTACTATCTGTCCTTCTTACCAGGGCTGCAACATTGTCCCACTTAAATATGGTTTTCTGAAATAGTGGTTAACACAAATCCCATCTGATACCCAAATAACTAATGAATTATAAAGCATTAGCTGAAAGCTTATAAATGTCATTCAGGAGTTACATAAATTAAAATTTAATTATTATGATAGTTACTGTTTTACTGCTGCTCATGTTTAATAAAATAAATAAATTTTACTATAAACTTTAGTTTAATACAGTACAGAACCCGTTATCCGGAATTCAAAAAACCGGATCGAAATTCGATACATTTTCCCCCCATTTTTAAAAAAAAAAATTTTTTTTACCTCATAAGATTTTAGGATTTTTCTTTCTTTTTTGAACGATGTTTACCTTGCCATCATTTTGGAAGTAATCATTAGTGTATTACTTCATCGTTTTTTCTTCTTTTTAAGATTATTTCCAAATATATATTTTTTTTTCAGTTGGGTTTAACAATAAAAAAACGGCTTTTCATAGCGATTTAGAAAACCGGAAAAATCAGTTATCCGGAATAGCGATGGTCCCGATCGTTCCGGATAATCGGTTCCCTACTGTATCTTACTTTGAATCTAAAAAAGTTAATAACTTAAAAGTTACATTTATCATTTTTAAATGAGATGATGCCTATTTTCAAATTCTTTTTTTTTCCTTCAATGAACCTGCTAGATTCATAGAGACAATGGTTCTTTTTTAATTAAACCTGATTTTTAACTAAATCTTTTCTAGTTTCTAAAAATAAAATCTAATTTTGAGCTAATCTAATTCTAAGGAAACTTATTACTCCTTATTAAATTTCAGGACTAAAAAAAAATTTTTTTAGCAAAAGGTTTAAAAATTTTTTAATTAATATTTTTTGTATCAATTACTTAAATACCTACTGTGGTAACTAATTCAGTAAATAAACTTTATTCATAATTTTGAGTAGTGTCAGTTTTAATAGTAATTAGTTTTTAATATCTAGTTTTTAATTTCTTTTACCCTTTTTATAAAACGGATTTTTAATGTACTACTGTATTTTTAGGCTAGTCTCTAGAAAGTGTGACATTCATGTCCTTTGCTATTGTTCAAATTATTATTGTCAGTAATGTTCTACAGTGAATTAAATTTGTGTGGTGCAATGGTAATAAATGTATTTTTATAATCGACAAATATTTATAAATAATACTGCATAAAGATGGTGTAGTTCTTATTTTTGATGAGTTCCAGTTAGGAAAAATTAAGATTTTTATTTCACAGCTATAGTTTGATATGTCATTTGAAATCTTATAATGTGGTATTGATTATTATAAACTATGTAATGTTTAGTTATGCGAAATCGAATAGTATAAGCTTCAAAATTTGAATTTTTCAAAAAATCAATTAATAATTGTGTGTTGTAAGAATGATTATGTTTTGAACGATAAAAGGCTTCTTATAATAATCTATTACTCTTTAAAAATGCATTTTTAAGTTTAAATAAATAAAAATAATGCAATTACTGTATTTTATTATAAAGCAATTCAGAAAAAAAAAATTTATATTTCGCTATTAATTTTTTAGTTTAATTTTTTCTACAGAAAATATTTTTTTAAAGAATGATTTGTACTTAATGTTTGGCTGTTCAGTTTTAGCCTTATGAGTCCCAGTGTTTTCACTACAGCGCGAGAATGTGAGAATCTCGCATATTTTCTTATATTCTCGCATTAAAAAATTATTATTGCGAGAAATTTGCGCATTCTATAAACCAATTTCAAAATTTGCGAATTTCACGCATCTTGAAAAAGATTTCTCATTTGCGCCATTTAGAATAAAATCCGTTTCACTTTTCTTCCTGGACGTTTTATTATTTTCAACATCTGCCCCATTATCTAACTTCCCTATTTACCAGTATTGTTCAGAACCTTTAAGAACAACAGAACACCATCCTTCTGAACCACGGAACCTCTTTCAGAACGCATTTCTCTGTAACCAGGTGTTTACCGTAGGTAAGGTTTCTTCATGTAAGATGTTCAAATTTTTTGCTCGTTAATGTAAGATGGACAAATACCTTGTAAAGCCAATATCTTCTACTCCGAAACGGACAAATGAAAATGAAACAAATGTGGGTAGAAGCGATCAAAACGAAACAAATACGCATTTGAGCAACCTAATGAGAATAGCTGATGAAAAAGTAGATGTAGAACATTTTCCATAGGATGATGCAGCAAAAATATTCAATGCTTTAAAAATTAGAAGATGTTAAAAATGCATCATAATTAAAGAAATTTTATTTTTTTTCAAGTCTCTTTACGTGTTTTTTTTTTTAATTTTTGAAATCTCACTTAACTTTTTGAAATCTCACCCTGTTTTTGAGAAAGGGTGAGAAATTCTCACCCATTTTTTTTCTGAGATGAAAACACTGAGATCCAGACATGAACTGGTATGCCAATATGCCCAATTAACTCACATGCTTAGCAAAAAATATAACAGGCTGCGTAGCGTTTTTAAAAAGTGCTTAAAGGTGCTTTTTTCGATTTTTGTTTTTTGAAAGTCCTTAAAGGTGCTTTTTTTCACTGGGTGTTTTAAATAGGTGCTTAATTTTCCCTTTTCCATGTTAATTTTTGCCATGTTTTGTGCAAAAAGACATTGTTCACATTATTCTTTTCAACGTTTTCACAATAATTCAACCCCAATCTATTTCGACGTACCGCGGGTCCGTAGCGTATGAAAACGCCATTCGTTTTAAATGAGTCAATATTTCATAATTTTTGACAATTGTCAAAAGTTTTGTTTTTGACACGGTGGTTAAAACCGGATAAAACCGTCAATTATCAAAAACTTGCCAACTCTGACTAATTATATATTTTTTAAAGTGCTTAAAAAAAAAAAATTTGTGCTTAAAAGGTGCTTATTTATTGTTGAAAAATTTGACTACGCACCTTGTATAAGCATTTTAAGATTTTTGGATCTCTGGTATTATAGCAGATTAATTTAATTTATACATTGATAACTTTTTTGTAACATGCATATATATCTAGTATACTGCTAATACAACAGTAAAAATAGACTTTTGATGGTTTTGTCAATAACCCCATCGCTTATTCTATACTCCATAGATCTGGGACATGGCAATAGTGAGCAATCACCATTTAGACAATAGTAATCAATCTCCATTTTTTTCCCTTTCAACTTCTGTTGTTGGAAATGATTGGTCTTTCACTGTTAATTTCTGTAATTTACACTATCTTTCAAAATTTGAGGTGCGAAGTTATTGATAGAAATTTTTTCAAGATAAATATGACCTACCTGCCTACTTAAATTATAAATATAGGGAATTTTTTAAATTTCAAGATGGACAGATTTAACTGTAAGAGAGCTTTTGTGAATTTTAGTAATTTATTTCAGTTGAGATTGATGAAGTAAAATTGTTTTGTTCTCTGTACTGTACATCTTTCTCCAATGAAATAATGAAATGTATTTGCCATTTTATATTTTCAAGAAAAAGTATTCTACTTTTGATACAAAAAAAAAATTATCAGTTGAATATATGATGAAAAATTTGTGTCTTGCAGGGGAGGACCATAGTGGAAAAAGAAAGAGACACGGAGACACAGTTAGCAAGACTTTGAAAATGGATTCAACTCAAGATGATGATTTTGTAAACTATTTTTCCGAACCTCCTTCCCTGCAGCACATTTCAGCAGTATCCATCGCAATAAGATTGTGGATGGAGCCTGAAATTAAGAAAGAAATTATCACTTCTTACTTATCTGATATAGATGTGTCTGAAATATTAGAAGAGAGAATTCTATGTAAGCTGTCCAGTATTTACTTGCCTGCATCTCTGAAGACGGAAGTCTCGTATGTTGTCCGACCAATAATGTTGCAGCTGTTGAAAGAGTTCAACAGTTACTGTACATGCACAGGATATCATAAGAATCTTTGCGAATACATGAAAGGCGGTACAATTCACTGGACAGTGGAAGGAACGGTTGACATTATGAAATCCCTTATGGAACTTTTTGACAAAGAAAATTCAGATAACGATATCTGCCACTTGTATGAAGCAGCCTGTTTCTACTGTTTGGAAAAGTATATACCAGTTTTATGGAAGAAAGTTCCTGCGGAGATGAAAAGCCAATTTAGAATTGGCAGGATTGGTGATGTGTACAAACATCATATGGTTATATATTGGACTTCTGTTTTTGAGAACAGTTTGGATTGTTTTCTAAATAAAGTTATACGCATAGACTATGAAAACATCTACGATCATAACCTTGGTATTGATCTAAATATGATAACTTGTTCAATTCGTATTGGCAGCAAATTTGCTTTGAAATACTTCTGGAAAAAGCTGGGAGAGCAAGAGAAAATTGCCAATCTGGACAAGTGGCTCTTGCAAGCCACTCCAGGTATCAGGCGTATACAAAATTCAGTGTGTCAAAAATATGATGAATCTCTTGATGTTCTATGTTTTTTGTTATCTCGCATAAGTGATAAACTTAGTCTAGCAGAGTACTTTCAGAATCATTCTCATGTACTAATGGTTTTGTTTGAAAGCTGGCCTTTTCAAAGAATATTCTTGCCCACTGTTTTAGAGTTATTAGATTATCTTCATGACGAAGTTTATGTATCTATAATGAAGGATATTGGCTCTACAGTGAGTGAGGAAGGAATCGAAAGAAAAATTTTCCAAAAAATTTGGAATGCCAGCCCATCTAGTCTGAAACGATCATTTTTGCAAAAAAAAGTCACTTGCGCCGAAGTCATATTAAATTTTCTGGAACTTAAAAATTTAAGCTTGTCTCTTATGTTATTGAATGATGCTTCCGAAGAAGAGGTGAAGCAAATAATTTGCTATTTGTTTGGATGGCACAAATTTTGTTATTTCCTTTATTCAAATGAGTTAAATTTGCTTTGCACTTTATTGTCAGAAACTACTTTGCCACCTGAGTGTAATCTATATACCTTCCGTTGTGATTTTGAAGATGGAATTCAAACAAGTGAATGGTATAATGAATGGCATATTTGTCATGAATGGCTAAAAAAAGGTAACTTTCAAACAGTAGAAATGTTTTTAAAGTGGGCATTTCAATCTGCTGACGAAGTACAAGATTTTAAGAAAAATAAATTGGATCCATACATTATGTATGTTACATTTATAGTTATGCGCAATTATGAGCTTTTAGAAAGATTTTTAAATTGGTACTTTGATAACGACGCAGAAATTCAACAATTCAAAAAGGACTTTCTTCATGACGATAATAATTCACATTTCAAGTTCTTATTATGTGAGTTGCGTACTAAACCAAGTACAGCGAGGGATGCATTAGAGAAATTTGTAAGTTACTGCTCTCCTTCACCTGAGGAGATAAATGAACTTAAATGTATTTGTCATAACTATGTGGAGACTATTTTACAAAAACGATGTTATGAATTTGCCACGGTGCTCTTGAATTGGTCTCTCAATAGCATGGATGATGTGAAACGTTACAAAAATGATTTTGTACTCTCTGAAAAAGGAATCAAAAAGTTTATATTTTTAAAAAAACTGCGCACTACTGATATGGACTGGAAAAATATGGAAGATCTCATAAAATGGTCATTGCCATTATCGAAAGAGACAATAGCAGAATTAAAGTCATTGATTCAAACGCGAGAGCCTTTTTATCCTTGTGAATCTGGATCAAATCTTAAAGTGATAGCTTTACTGGATAGTGTAACTGAGTATTAAGGCAACTCTGAATCTGAAAGCAGCTTGAACTACGAGTGACATTTGTCACTAACATGAATATATATAAAACTACCGTCATTCAATGGCTTGGCTATATATGTGTTGTTACCAATCAAAATATGGGAGCACTCTGTGGTATTTATGGGAAATTATACCACTGTTCAGAAGAAATTTTATCAAACTACTTTCTGTTGCTAGGCTACAGAAAAGAGTAAAATTTGATGATTTCTTTCTAGTCAATGTTGGATTTATTGCTGTTGTTGCGGAGCAATATATTTATTTTCAAAAACATACTTTTTCCTAACAACTGTAGAATGTTCCCATATAAAACAAATCTCTGTTGATCTGCTTAAGATTTGACTCTAAAAGTATCATTATTATACAAGCTTTACTGCTCACCTTTTTATTTTTTAAATAAAATTAGCTTAAGAGCTAATTCACTTTAATTTTAAAATAGAAGATAACTTATATGTAATTTTCAAAACTGATAAATATAGTATTAAAATCAAAATTATGAATCTCGAATATAAATGGAAAAGTTATAAACTGGAAAAACTGATGTTTTAATTTGATTTTTACTACTCAATTTAGTTAAATTTTTTGTTAGTTTATGTGTATATAAAGTAAGATATTTTACAGATTTATGCGTATAACAGATTTGTGCTTATACGTCAGGTATATTACAGATTTATACATATAGTCAGATATATTACAGTTTTATAGGTATAACAGATTTATACATATATACTGTCAGATGTATTACAGATTTATAAGTAAAGTCAGATATATCACAGTTTTATAGATATAACACTTTTATACATATCTACAGTTAGATATATTACAGATTTATACAAATATGCAGACAGATATATTACAGATTTATCTGTACATACAGTGTGCACCAAAACCTTTCATGAAGTTTCGAACTAGAAATTACGAAACATTTATAAATGTTTCGTTTTATTTAGAAAATAAACAAATTGAAGTACTGAGTCCTAAAACTTTGTCAGGTACCCTCAACCAGTGAAAATTGCAATTTTTATTCTCTGGTCGAATTCAGGTACCCAGTAAATTTTTTGTTTATTACCCCTCTGGATATTATATAACGTTAATGCAAAACAATAAAAAAATCTGTATAATTTCCTAGAGAACAAATATGTAACAAGATATAGTTTTAAGAAAATTTATGTTTCAATTTATTGACTTTTTAAAAATAAATTTAAAAGGAGCTACTAAAAGAAATTTGGGATGACTGTTCGGAAGTAGAATGATTAACATAAAACTTTGCTATTGAAGTGGAGACATCAGCTGATGGTGAACTTTATGATAATTAACATTTTCGATAGCAATTATTAATGTAGCTTCTGTTAAAAGTGGAATGATGGATTGTTGAAAAAAATCTTTTAACTATCAATACTTAATTTTTAATTATCTGATAACTATAAAAGTAATTCATGTGCAATGAGATCTGCATTTATTTCTGTCTCTTGAGCTTTTTGATACTTATACTTTGATACTTGAGTGAGAAAAATTTTATCTTTTTTTCCAATTTTGAACAGAAAATCAAGACAGACAGATTTTGTTCTCCTTAATGTTATAATTCAATCCCTGTATCCTAGTAATTTTGAGCTCCCAGAAGATGAAGTAACTTCTGGATCAAGCAAATAAGGGGTAAATTTGCTTTCATGAAAAGCTTTGTCTATGAAACTAACATGTATTTGCGTTACACGGAAGGAAAAAAATCTTTGAAAACCTCTTGTGGTTGAGCTAACGATTAAAGAAACATTTTCTAATTAAATTTAGTTTAAAAGTACCAATGGCCAATTTTAGTCACACTTATTTCTCTTCATTATTAAACGTACTAATCAACTTATAATTTGATTTACTAACAGCTAACTTATTGCTAAATCAACTTAGACTGAAAATGCGATGAAATGTTTCCTAATGAGCTTTTTGTTGAGTTATGTAAAAATAATTTTTTTTTAACCCGTTGAAGCAGATNATATATATATATATATATATATATATATGCTCTAATTACATGTAAAAATAAAGATTGGTATTTTTTTATTGTAAAAATGTCTATTAGCTGCAAAAAAAATTGCAAATTATTGTAATTATATTTGCAATAAAATATAAATTCAGAAAAGAAGTCTGAATTATTTTTTTTCATTCAAAATTAAACATTTATCAATAATTGATTTCATAAATTTATTAAATTTCAATGATAAGTAACTGTTTCTCTTAGATCTAAATAACTGCAAATTTTAAAAAAAAATTATTGTTTGAAAGTGAGCCATGTTAAGAATATTTTATCTTTTACCTAGAGAAAGACATCGTTGTTCCATGCTGCATTTCATAACAATGAACTATAGGGCCGGAATAATATGGTTGTAAGACATCGGACTCATGTTCATGAGAACAGGATTTAGAATCCCACCAGCCAGAGAAATCCTGTGTATTAAATGGGTGGCATATGCACGTTAAATTTGTCAGGGTCACAAAGTCCTCCACGTTTCCATAACAAGTCAATACCTCTGAAGGAGCCGTGGTGGCTCAAGGAATAGAGCACTCACCTCCCAATGAAGTGACCCCGATTCGATTCTCAATGATGGCTGGTCGAAACAAATTCCACACCAAACTCGCACCGACCACAGTGTTGATGTAAAATATCCTCAGTCATTAACGGATTATGGGTTAGAGTCGCCTTGCCGTCAGGCTCACCGTGGAAGGTTTTCCTCTCCATGTATTGCAGATGCAAGTTAATTCTATCCTGAAGTCCTTCACAGAGGCAAATTTCTCCCAATACTTAATTCAGGAATTCCTTTGTCCTCTGAATTGGGCTCAAAATTACAAAGCTACGGAATTGAAAATTGGGTCAACTATTCAACAATGGTTATAAAATAAAATACCTCTGGGAATACTGAATTGGAGATTGATAGTTCTCTTGTTCCTGTCAAAATTACGATGTGTGGTTGGATTTATGAATATGTCTGCCCTGTAAAACGGGCTATGATGTGTGTGTTGTTGAAAACATATTCTTGGTCATAGATGGCGCAACTGAGAAACCTGAAACCCACCTTCAGCCTTAAATTCGCTTGGTTTCCCAAGCAGGCTTGCTGGTTTCGGCATGTATTAATAGAAACAACAAGAGCATAAATTAATGAAATACTAAATGTAAAATTTTTCACTTATTTTAACTTAAATTCATACAGAATGATGGAAAAAGTATGAAAAAAATATATCTAATATTCTCTGTTAAAAGGTTATAAAAAAATGCCTTCAAAAATATATTTATAAAATTTTGTTAAAACACTTGTCACTGTTTTAACATTTACAGTATTTGCTAAGAAATTAATCCTCAAAGATGTCTAAATTAGTAATAGCATTAGGACAATTAATGTGTTATTTGAAAGAAAATATTTATGTTTGCATTTCAAGAAAATATATTTGCAACTGTTGTCTATTAATTATTCATACATGTTCTATAAAATACTGGGGCAACAAACCTAAATCAAAAACCTTATTACATTTACTCATTTGCTAGGAGCGAATTTAGCATGAAAGTAATAAGCATATCCCATTTTTCTACAGTTATCTTAGGATATTATTCATTATGATTTTATTTACTTTAAAAAAAGTGTATCTGTCTAACCTAATTTTGTATTTGTTTAGCTACCATATTAATTTTAAAATAACTTAGATTTCTGAAATCTTATTACTTCTAAGCGGTCATCTCTCTTTAGCGAACATATGTCCGAAAGATTTCTCTGAATTAAAATTCTGCATAAAAACAAAACATGTAGTGCCTAGAAATAGTGCAAACTGAAATAACGGTCTCAATTGATCCGTCAGAAGGAAAAAAACAATCGAAAGTTAGAGCCTTCTTAATGTTAATAATTTCCCTTTTTGCATATTTCGCCTTCTCCGGAACTAATGAATTTTATGTCATTTTAATAATTCGGTTGAATTCGCGATCGCAACACTCGAATACGCCATCTGGGGAGAGACCGGTTTCATGAGCCCTTCTCCCTTCCCTTTCCTCCTCTTTTCAGTTGTATAGGAATGTACTACAATTTTTCCCTTTTCTTAATATTTTTCCTTTTTATTTAATAAAAATATTTTTTAAAATTTCCACGATACTTTTCTTTAGAACTATGTTTTGTTTAATGTAGTTTTCAGTTCCATATAGTTTTTCAAGTTAAAAGATTTTAATCTATATGAAAATCAAGAGAGAAACTAACGTGCTTCCTTCCTCTATGACTTTCCACACGCTAATGGGGAAAGCATGTGAAGCAGTGTTGCCAGAACTTAAGGTGGTCCTAAAGCCGTATACC
>NC_092208.1:24594030-24694093 GCF_043381705.1 Parasteatoda tepidariorum | reverse complement strand
TATATATATATATGTTCTAATTACATGTAAAAATAAATATTGGTACATATTTTTTTATTATAAAAATGTCTAATAGCTGCAAAAAAATTGCAAATTATTGTAATTATATTTGCAATAAAATATAAAATTCAGAAAAGTAGTTAGAATTATTTTTTTCATTCAAAATTAAACATTTTACAATAATTGATCTCATAAATTTATGAAATTTCAATGATAAGTAACTGTTTCTTTTAGATCTAAATAACTGCAAATTTAAAAAAAAAATTTGTTTGAAAGTGAGCCATATTAAGAATATTTTATCTTTTACCTAGAGAAAGACATTGTTCCACGCTGCATTTCATAATTATAAACTAATAGGGCCGGAATAACATGGTTGTAAGACATCGGACTCATGTTCATGAGAACAGGATTTAGAATCCCACCAGCCGGAGAAATCCTATGTATTAAATGATGACAGATGCATGCTAAATTTTTCAGGGTCACAAAGTCCTCCAAGTTTCCATAACATGTTAATACCTCTGAGGGAGCCGTGGTGGCTCAAGGAATAGAGCACTCGCCTCCCAATGAAGTGACCCAGATTCGATTCTCATTGATGGCTGGTCGAAACAAATTCCGCACCGATCACAATATTGACGTAAAATATCCTCAGTCATTGACGGATCATAGGTTAGAGTCCCCTTGCCGTCAGGCTCACCATGGAAGGTTTTCCTCTCCATGTATTGCAGATGCAGGTTAGTTCCATCATGAAGTCCTTCACAAAGGCAAATTTCTCCCAATACTTAATTTAGAAGTTCCTTTGTCCTCTGAATTGGGTTCAAAATTGCAAGGCTACGGAATTGAATATTGGTAGTCGTAAATTCAAAATTGGGTGGACTATTCAACAAAGGTTATAAAATAAAATACGTCTGGGGGAACTAAATTGGAGATTGATAGTTCTGTTGTTCAGGTCAAAATTACGATCTGTGAATGGATTTATGAATATGTCTGCCCTGTAAAACGGGCTGTGATGTGTGTGTTGTTGAAAACATATTCTTGGTCATAGATGGCGCAACTGAAAAACCTGAAACCCACCTTCAGCTTGGTTTCCCAAGCAGGCTTGCTGGTTTTGGCATGTATTAATAGAAACATCAACACCATAAATTAATGAAATGCTAAATATAATATTTTTCACTTATTTTGACTTAAATTAGTACAGAATAATGCGAAAAGTATTAAAAATATATCTAGTATTCTCTGTTAAAAGGTTATAAAAAAAGTGCCTTAAAAATATATTTATAAAATTTTGTTAAAACATATTTCACTGTTTTAAAATTTACAGTATTTGTTAAGAAATTAATCCTCAACGATGTCTAAATTAGTTATTGCATTAGAACAATTAATGTGTTATTTAAAAGAAAATATTTATGTTTGCGTTTCAAGAAAATATATTTGCAACTGTTGTCTGTTAATTATTCATACATGTTCTATAAAATACTGGGGCAACTATCCTAAATCATAAAATCATTGCATTTGCTAGGAGCGAATTTAGCATCAAAGTAATAAGCATATTCCATTTTTCTACAGTTATCTTAGGATATTATTCATTATGATTTTATTTACTTTTAAAAAATGTATTTGTCTAATCTAATTTTTATTTGTTTAACTACCATATTAATTTTAAAATAACTTTCAGCATTAGATTTCTGAAATTTTGTGACTTCTTAGTAATTTTATGACCTCCCTGTAGCGAACATATTTTTATGTCCGAAAAGTGTCCATTTTACCAAGATTTCTCTGAATTAAAATTCTACATAAAAATAAAACATGTAGTGCCTAGAAATAGGGCAAACTGAAATAATGATCTCAATTGATCAGTCAGAAGAAAAAAAAACAATTGAAAGTTTGAGCCTCTTAATGTTAATTTCTCTTTTTGTATATTTCGCCATCTCCGGAAAGCAAATTAGAAAGTTTTTTTTTTTGTTAATTAATACAGTTAAAAATTTGTTTAATTGCACGTAAAAAAAATTTTTTTAAAAATCCAGTTGACCAATTCCGTTCAAATTTCGCTATTTAAATAAAATAACACGAAATTATAATATATTTTTTTTTTTTTGCTTGGAATTATTTTAAAATTGGAGATTCACTAAAAACTTTACTAGAAATGGCAAAATACGCAAAACGAGAAATTAACATAAAGGGACACAAAATTTCGATCAATCTCGTGACTAAACAATTAGGACCATATTTTTCAGGCACCCACCCCCAATTTCGATGTTCAAGAGTCCAAATCCGACGTAAAAAAGGTATGTTAATCCGAAAAGGGAATGTTTTTGCATCTGATTCCGTTATTTACTTAACAGTTAGCGCTAAAAAGAAATTTAAAATCAAGGCTTTTTAACCATTAAGATTGGCACTTAGTTAAGGAAAATGCATTCATTAGGTTAGAAAAAATTCAGTAAGTTATCTTTTTTTTTTTTTTTTTTNTTTTTTTTTTTTTCTTTACGCAGTGTACAGTGCGCAAAAAAAAAAGGATCACTTTGAATGACTTTTGATTAACTAAGACTCTTAATGGTTCGGGGGGGGGACATCAAATATGTTAGTTAATTAGAGCAAACGATAGTTTAAGTGACGAAATCAGACATAAAAACATACTTTCTCTGAATAACGTACCCTTTTTTCGACGAATGCGATTTCTGATCCCCAAAATATATAGGGGTAGCCGCAATCTGGTCCCCATAGTTTGGCCAGGAGAGAGGTCGAAAGTTTGATCCCCTTAATGTTAATTTTACTTTTTGAGTATTTCGCCATTTCTCAAGAACGTTTTAAGTGAAGTGAAAAATTTTTGCATTCAATTATTCGTTTACCTGAATGTAACTCCGTGCAATAAATGAATTTTAATAAATTTTTATAATAGACGAAATTTGAATTTAAGGTATAAAATGTTTACGTCATTTTAATAGTTCGGTTGAATAGTTCCTGAGAAATCAAAATTCAAATATACGACTTCTTCAAAATTTGATTTCACCGGAACAATTTTCAAAATGATTTAAAAATATTTTGTCTATTGAAGTTGCCTGATTATAAAATATGCAATGAAAGCTAAAATAGATAATAGCGGGATATATTTTAGGGCTTGTTTCGTTCTGATGTTAAGAACCGCATTTGATTTGTCTGTTACTTAGGATTGGCCCGAAAACTGGATTTGCGCAAAGTAATAACATATACTAGATAGTTCAAAGCTTATAGAAAGGTAAATATTGTAAATTAATTGTAATATTGTTATTGGTTATTAATAAAAATTTAAATGCAACATTTTAATTCGATGATTTTCATAAAATTTATTAATATTTATTGAAAATATTATTCATTTAATTGAATATCGGAGTTGTTGGCTAGTTACAAATTTTTTTAGCCTGTATTTGCTCGATTAGGATTAGCATATGGCAGAAATATCAATCTGGTTAACTAAACAATTTCTATGTCAATTTATTCGTTTGTTATTTTTAATTAATACGCAAATAACTCATATGATTTTGTTTAGAATTTAATTGAATTTGTTGGATATCTGTAGTTTTTAATCAAATTTCGGAAAAGTATGTCTGTTTTGTTGAAGAAATAAATATTACTACAAGAAATTCGCTTAATTCTATTTATTTTATTAAAAATAGTATTTAAATAAACGTTTTTAAAAACATTATTATTCCATGTAATTAGTTTATTTATATTAAATTTAAAATCATTTCTTCTATTGTATTTGTCAACAATATAGATATTTTCTTCTTTTTTAGCACTTAAATCCAAAAAAATTAAAATTTAAGACGAAGCAATCATGATCCCGTGAGAAAAATCAGCAATTTACAAGACTTTAGCATATTGCATGCGGGCAACTTTTCCAAAAAATGTATAGCAGTTGTTATAGATAGATTAAAATTTTTAAAAAGTAGTCGGCAAAATTTCATAAAAGTTGGAATAAACTTATTGTGACTATGGCTGTAACTTCAATTTAAAAAAAAAAATTTCGACGAAGGATTGTAGTACTGATTACATATGTAGCGAATCATTTATCTTTGTAGTAATCACGAACGGATAATTATTTTGAAAAACAAAGCAGAAACAAAGTAGTTTTGCTACGATTTTTTTAAAACTTTGCATGGATCGCAGAATCTTCAAAAATTTATTTTTACTTTACTTGAACCGTTTGCAATGTGTTAACATTAGCAGACACGAGATGGAGTCGAATTGATTGGTCAAGACTATAATTCAGAATTTACAACAGCGGTTCTCAATTTTTTAAGGCTACGGAACCGTAAATGATCGAATGTCTTTTGGCAGAACCCCAAACATGTAAATAAAATTTAGTAGCAGCCGTGAACAATGAACATATTGACCAAAGAAAGACTACCAATTATTTTGATAATATTTAATGTGAAGATACAGAGGCGCGATGGCTCAGGGGATAGAGCGTTCGCCTTCCAATGACGTGAACCTGGGTTCGAATCCCGGCAATAGCTGGTTGATTCCACATCCGGCTTGCACCGACCACAGTGCTGACGTAAAATATCTTCAGTGGTAGACGGATCATATGTTAGAGTCACCGTGCCGCCGGGCTAACCGTGGGAGGCTCTCGTGGTCTTCCTGTCCATGTAAAGCAAATGCAGGTTAGTTCCAGCAAAAAGTCCTCCACAAAGGCAAATATCTCCCAATACTCAATCCAGGAGTTCCCTTATCTTCTGGATTGGGTTCAAAATTACTAGGCTGCGGAGATGAACATTAGTAGTCGTAAACTCAAAAATTGGGTCGGCTGTTCAACGACGGTTATAAAATAAAATAGAATGTGAATATAGAGAGCCGTGGTCTCAGGGGATAGAGCATTTGCCTTCCAATGAGGTGAACCGGGTTCAAATGCCTGGTCGATACGAATTCAGCACCGACCACAGTGCTGACGTAAAATATTCTCAATGGTGGACGGATCATGGGTTAGAGTCCCCTTGCCGTCAGGCTAACCGTAGGATTGTTGGGTGGTTTCCCTCTCCGTGTAACGCAAATGCGGGTTAGTTTCATCAAAAAAAATACTCCGCGAAAGCAAATTTCTCCCAATACTTTATCCAGGAGTTCCCTTGTCTTCTGGATTGGATTCAAAATTACAAGGCTACGGAGTCGAACATCAGTAGTCGTAAACCCAGAATTGGGTCGGCTGTTCAATGACGGTTATAAGATTATGTGAATATTGAAATTTTTTTAATAATCGTTGTTCAATAAAGGTTTTATGTCAAAACAGTAGAATTCGCAGTCCTGGAGTGGAATCTAGTCTAGCTTTGAATTTGTCATACGTTAGCTGAAAATGAACGGAATTATGGTTTTCGAAGAACTCTTACAAACGTTGAGAATGGAATGTTTATCCGAGTATATAATTTAATAAATGCATATAAAATTGAACATTGTTGCATTTGGTAATTTTATTTTGTGATAAATTCGACGAAAAATACTGATACAATTTTTTAGAAATTTTATTTCTTTTTTCTTTACTAGAATTTTACGTAAATAATTTCATAAAAATAACAATCAAAGAAATTATGGTTTATTGTTTTGATATAAATACAATTACGAGTTTCAAAAATTATCACTGATTTCAAAAATTTAAACACTTAGCACCTCTGGGACCTTATTATGGAGTTCCAGGGTTCCGCGGAACACCATTTCGGAACCGCTGCTTTACACAACGAAAATAGAAAGTTACCATATCTTTTTCTCGGGATTATAATAATTTTTGGTCCACTTTTAATGACTTTAATATTCAGAATAAATAAATCCTAATGGCTTCGAATTCGTAAAAATAAAAAAACTTCTATTAGTAACGATTTTTTTCTTGTAAGATCTACAATGAGAAAAGAAAATCATGCATTCTCAGTCCCGAAATTGTGAAAATAATAAATAAAAACATAAATTTTAGAGACTTTTTTTTTTTCCACAGCGATAAATATCAGAAATTATCAATCTCAAAAATAGCAAAGGGAGGAAGTAATTTATATCGATTTGTAGTCAAAATATCGAAGAGTATTTGTGCTACTTGGTTCACAAATGAATATACACCTGTTTTTAAGAAGGAAATAGAAAAGAATAGTTTTTTATTTTATCATTTTCCTTATCTTATCAACTTTATAGCTAATATTTATTAAGTCATAGTATAGAAGAGATAATATAATTGTGAAACTCAATTTACCTGAATTATCAGTTATTCTAAAATAAAGCCATATTCTTATCATTAAAGGAAAGAGTTAGGACAAATGTGACAGAAATAAATTTATAATCGATGCTGAATAATGGCTGAAGCTGCAAAAAATACAGTATGCTTAGAGACTAATAATATTACGCGAATCATAAAAATCGTGAATTTCAGCAATACAAAACCCGGTGACAAAATCAAAGACCAGGATATTTCACATAAGTGCATTTTTGTCAAACTGCTGCAAATCAGAGTTTATCCGGCAGGAAAAAGCCAACACAAAGGATATGTTTCTGTAATGATTAGAAGGCACTGGATACCTGAGTATCCCTTGAGTTTCCATTGCACAGTCAACATNATATATATATTTCAGTAAGGAAAAAAAGTAGCGCATATTTAAGATTTGTAGCGTTCGAAAAATAATAAGTAGCCCAAAAAGTAGCAAGTAGCGAAAATTCAATTTTCAGTAGCGGGGACTTTTAAAAGTAGCCCAATCCGCTACTTGTAGCCCAATCTGGCAACACTGATGTGAAGTGTTGCCATAGGAAAAGAGTTCTGCTCTACGCCACCTGCAGCCCATTTCGATCGCCAATAATTCCTGAGAAATCAAATTTTAAATAAACGACTTCTTTAAAATTTGATTTCACATTTTCAAAATGATTTAAAAATATTTTTATATTGAAGTTGCCTGATTATAAAATATGAAATGAAAGCAAAAATAGATCATTGTGGGATATATTTTAGGGCTTGTTTCATTCTGAAATTAAGAACCGCATTTGATTTGTCTGTTACTTAGGATTGTCCCGAAAACTGGATTTGCGCAAAGTAATAACATATACTAGATAGTTCAAAGTTTATGGAAAGGTAAATATTGTTAATTAATTGTAATATTGTTATTGGTTATTAATAAAAAAGTTGAAATTTTAACGCAACATTTTAATTCCGTGATTTTCATAAAAATATTATTCATTTAATGGAATATAGCAGATGGTTGTTGGTTAGTTACAAATTTTTTTAGCCTGTATTTGCTCGATTAGGATTAGCATATAGCAAAAATATCAATCTGGTTAACTAAACAATTTTTATGTCAATTTATTTGTTTGTTAATTTTAATTAATACGCAAATAAACCATATGATTTTGTATAGAATTTAATTGAATTTGTTGGATATCCTTAGTTTTTAATCAAATTTCGGAAAGGTATGTCTGTTTTGCTGATTAAATAAATATTACTACAGCAAATTCATTTAATTCTACTTATTTGATTAAAAATAGTTTTTAAATAAACGTTTTTATAAACATTACAATTCCATGTAATTAGTTTATATTAAATTTAAAATCATACCTTCTATCGTATTTGCCAACAATGCAGATATATTCTTCTTTTTTAATACTTAAATCCAAAAAAATTAAAATTTAAGACGAAGCAATCATGATCCCGTGAGAAAAATCAGCAATTTACAAGACTTTAACATATTGCATGCGGGCAACTTTTCCAAAATAATGTATTGCAGTTGTTATAGATAGATTAAAATTTATGAAAAGTAGTCGGCAAAATTTCATAAAAGTTGGAATAAACTTGTGACTATGGCTATAACTTCAATTTTAAAAAATAAAAAATTACGACGAATGTTTGTAGGACTGATTACGAATCATTTATATTTTGTAGCAATCACGAATGGATATTTCATAAAAGTCGGGACAAACTTGTGACTATAGCTACACGACGAAGGAGTTTAGTACTGATTACATAAGTACCGAATCATTTATGTTTGTGGAAATCATGAATGGATAATTTCTTTGAAAAACAGAGCGGAAACAAAGTAGTTTGGCTACCATTTTTTAAACTTTGGTATGGATCGCAGAATTTTCAAAAACGTATTTTTACGTGACCCGCTTGCAATGTCTTAACATTATTAGACACCAGATACAGTCGAATTGATTGGTCAAGACTATAAATCAGAATTTACAACAGCGATTCTCAATTTTTTACTGCTACGGAACCCTAAATTATCGAGTATCTTTTAGCGGAACCCCGAGTATATGAATAAAATTTATTACCATCCGTGAACATATTGACCAAAGAAAGACTACCAATTATTTTGATAATATTTAATGTGAAGTTTGAGCCACAGGGGATAGAGCGTTTGCCTTCCAGAGAGGCAAACCGGATTCGAATCCCGGCAATAGTTGTTAGATGCGAATTCCACATCCGGCTTGCACCGACCACAGTGCTGACGTGAAATATCCTCAGTGGTAAACGGATCATGTGTTAGAGTCCCCTTGCAGTCGGGCTAACCGTGGGAGGTTCTCGTGGTCTTCCTGTCCATGTAACGCAAAAGCGGGTTAGTTCCATCAAAGAGTCCTCCACGAAGGCAAATTTCTCCCAATACTTGATCCAGAAGTTCCCTTGTCTTCTGGATTGGGTTCAAAATTACAAGGCTATGGAGTTGAACATTAGTAGTCGTGAACCCGAAAATTGGGTCGGCTGTTCAACGACTTTTATAAAATTATTAAGTAAAATAAAATGTACAGATATAGCAGTGGTGGCTCAGGGGATAGAGCATTCGCTTCCCAATGAGGTGAACCGGGTTCAAATGCCAGCGATGCCTAGTCTATACGAATTCAGCACCGACCACAGTTCTGACGTAAAATATCCTCAATGGTGGACGGATCATGGGTTAGAGTCCCCTTGCCGTCAGGCTAACCGTAGGAGGGTTGTGTGGTTTCCCTCTCCATGAAACGCAAATGCGGGTTAGTTTCATCAAAATAATCCTCCGCTAAGGCAAATTTCTCCCAATACTTTATCCACGAGTTTCCTTGTCTTCTGGATTGGATTCAAAATTACAAGGCTACGGAGTCGAACATCAGTAGTCGTAAACCCAGAATTGGGTCGGCTGTTCAATGACGGTTATAAGATTGATTATGTGAATATTGAAATTTTTTTAATGATCGTTGTTCAATAAAGGTTTTATGTTACGTTTCAATAAAGGTTTTATGTCAAAACAGTAGAATTCGCAGTCCTGGAGTGGAATCTAGTCTAGCTTTGAATTTGTCATACGTTAGCTGAAAATGAACTGAATTATGGTTTTCGAAGAACTCTTACAAACGTTGAGAATGGAATGTTTATCCGAGTATATTATTTAATAAATGCATATAAAATTGAACATTGTTGCATTTGGTAATTTTATTTTGTGATAAATTCGACGAAAAATACTGATACAATTTTTTAGAAATTTTATTTCTTTTTTCTTTACTAGAATTTTACGTAAATAATTTCATAAAAATAACAATCAAAGAAATTATGGTTTATTGTTTTGATATAAATACAATTACGAGTTTCAAAAATTATCACTGATTTCAAAAATTTAAACACTTAGCACCTCTGGGACCTTATTATGGAGTTCCAGGGTTCCGCGGAACACCATTTCGGAACCGCTGCTTTACACAACGAAAATAGAAAGTTACCATATCTTTTTCTCGGGATTATAATAATTTTTGTCCACTTTTAATGACTTTAATATTCAGAATAAAAAAACCTAATGGCCTGGAATTTGTAAAAAATTTAAAAAAACTTCAATTTGTAACGATTTTTTTCTTGTAAGATCTACAATGAGAAAAGAAAACCACACACAGTCCCGAGATTGTGAAAATAATAAATAAAAATATAAATTTTAGAGACTTTTTTTTTCCATAGCGATAAATATCAAGAATTATCAATCTCAAAAATAGTAAAGGGAGGAAGTAATTTATATCGATTTGTAGTCAAAATATCGAAGAGTATTTGTGCTACTTGGTTCACAAATGAATATACACCTGTTTTTAAGAAGGAAATAGAAAAGAATAGTTTTTTATTTTATCATTTTCCTTATCTTATCAACTTTATAGCTAATATTTATTAAGTCATAGTATAGAAGAGATAATATAATTGTGAAACTCAATTTACCTGAATTATCAGTTATTCTAAAATAAAGCCATATTCTTATCATTAAAGGAAAGAGTTAGGACAAATGTGACAGAAATAAATTTATTATCGATGCTGAATAATGGCTGAAGCTGCAAAAAATACAGTATGCTTAGAGACTAATAATATTACGCGAATCATAAAAATCGTGAATTTCAGCAATACAAAACCCGGTGACAAAATCAAAGACCAGGATATTTCACATAAGTGCATTTTTGTCAAACTGCTGCAAATCAGAGTTTATCCGGCAGGAAAAAGCCAACACAAAGGATATGTTTCTGTAATGATTAGAAGGCACTGGATACCTGAGTATCCCTTGAGTTTCCATTGCACAGTCAACATCATCGACGAATTCGGTGAACTCAGATTACCAGCTTCGTTTGGGCATCGAAGTCGAGGCGAGAGAAGCGTAGAAGATATCGGCCTGGAAAAATATATCAGCCGATTCGAACTTTTGAATGACACAAGCGGACTACTGCCCAATAATACACTGACCTTACATTGTGAAGTGTCGTATACAATCGAATCAGCTAAGGAGCCGATGGCTGAAAGCTTATGGAACATGATAAACTTATTGTGTGAAATGTTTCCACAAAGAGAAGACAGGGATGTTCCAAATCAGGTGAAAAAATGGACATTTTTGATTCAAACAAACGAAGGCGATACCTTTCCGCTAAAATTCGAAGAGGGCAGAAGAACTTTGGGTTCGGAAGTGCTAGAAGCGTCAAGGGTCATCAGTGCAATGGTGGAGACGCCGATGACGGAAAAGATTGAGCAGAAAGTTATCCTTGCAGATGTCGATTGTGGGACATTGAGTAATTTCTTGAGTTATGTCGAGAGGAAGAGACTTATAGTCAATACTGTAGAAGAAGCTTGTAATCTTTATGAAATGGCGGACAAGTATGCGGTTATGAATTTAATGCGAGATTGTGGGAGCTATTTGGCACACAATCTTAATTCAGATAATATGATCGAAATATCATTTCTGGCAGACATACATAATGATGATACATTGTTCCATGAATGCAATAAGTGCTTGAAGCAAAATATCAGTATAGAGAATGTCCATGAAATATTCAATTTGGCAAAAAATCGATGTGCTCATGAATTGTTAACTTCAGTTGGTGAGTTTGTTAGTGAAAATAGAAATACTTTATTAGAAAGAGGACATGAAAGTATTGTGCATTGGTTAGATGAAAGAGACAGAGAAGTTGAAACTGTGGTTGTAGAAGACAGAATACTAGGCGATGACACAGCACCAGAATCTCTAAACAGTTTAGAACCTCCGATTTCAGGTCAATTTGAATTCTATCGATAATAATGTTATTCACTTATACAGCATCCTATTTCATATAACATTACTGATTGAGAAAAAATCCCCTTTCAAAGATAATGTATAAGAATTTCCATTTTAGTAATTTGTAATTATCACTGGGGTATTTTAGTACAATTTTTTATACTTTTTTAGCAATAACTCTGCTTTGAACTATTGTTAAAAATTAGTTTCTTTTTTTTTAATGAACCAATTATTAAAACAGTATTACAAACACAATAAATAAGACCAATTTCTCAATGTCTAATTTCCAATCGACTGATTCTTTTTGGCTATTCTTAAATAAATAATTACCAAAAATTATTTGTTGCTTGGTATTATCTTTGGATAAACGCTTTAACAATCGTGCACAACAAGTAAAATTAATATTAGGGGTCCAAACTTTGGACTGCATTCTTGACCAAACTATTGGATCTTTACCCTTCATATTTTTTTTTCTTTTTTTGAAAATCAGGAATCCAAATCCTTAGAAAAAAGATATCAGTAAGAAAACTTTTGTTTCTGATTTCGTAACTTGAAACATTATCTGCACTATAGTTTGTCTAAAGTAAGAACTCTAAGTAAGTTAGTCTAAGTAAAGTAAGAAAGTATATATTTTTTATTATTATATTTTAAATGTTAGCTAAAAAAAAGGATACTTATTATAAAAAATACTTTAAGAAAGCAAACAAAATTGCTCTATGAATTTGTATTTGGGTATTTGCATTGAAATTCATAAATTTTTGGTATAAAAAGTTTTTCTTTCTAGACTAGACCATTTATTAAAATGAAAAATAAAATAAAAATTCGAAAAATATGAATAAAAATTCTCCTAGTTTAAATTTCTTCGTACTTTTAATTGAAAAATGATATAGATTACGTAGATTTAATTTGAAGAAAAAAAATTCATCCACTATATCTTAATTCCTGTGGATTCATTCATATACCTTTGGCTGCAATACTTGTTTATTAGTCTTTATTATTCTCTGCTATAACTGTGTTTTTTTATTTATTCAGAATTTAAGTTCTTAAAATTAAATTTTTTCCTTCCTTTATTATATAAGAAAGTAATCGCAAAATTACCTTATTACACAAAGTTTTACAATAAACATATTTAGTTACAGTTTTAAAATTTTACTCCAAATAAGTTGAACATTTACTTTTAAAACATATTTTATCTAAAACTGTGTCCAGCTAACATATGCAATTAAAATAATAAATAAAAATGCAAATTAACTATTTGAAGTCATATAGTAATATTAGGAATAAACTTTTCGCATTATAAAAAATTTTTAGAGAAAATTATTTGAATTTTTAATATCAACCAAAAATTAAATAAGTATGTATCTAAAAACCAACAAGGACATAGTATCAAAATTTTTAAATGGAACAAAATAAATATACTTAGTACAATAGCTCTCACATTTTACAATTTACTAAAAACATATGACATTTACTTGAATAATTGCAAGTTTTTTTTTTTATATCTTCCTTTTATTTTTTAAAGCTATAAAAATCTTCAGGACTCTTATGAAATTCAGAATACATAAAATTATATGGTATGCTAATAAAAGCTAACATTTTAATTTTAAATCCTTGAGAAGGATAGATACAGCTATTCTTCAAAAAAATATTTTATTAAATACTAATCATATTTACCAATTAGGGTGGCAGTACTAAAATTCATTCTTTATAAATCATGCATGTTGAATTTAAAATTATAGTCTTTGCTAATTATCTTAATGTAAATTGCACTATTTCATTCGCATGTTGAAATGAAATTCAAAAGTATGTACAATTTCATAAAAATGGAGAAAAATGCCAATTTTGTACATAAAAAACTTACATAAACAAAATTAAAAGTCTCACTAAGTCAAATAGATTTAAAACTTTAATTTTTCTTTCACTTACAGATTCAAATGCAGTAAATTCAAATCACAAATTTAAATAACCATAAATAACAGTTGAATTTTGATATAAAATTTGTTCATATATACATATTTTACATATAGGAATGTTTTAATATACATAATATTCACATAATGCCTAAAGAGTTTAAAAAATAAACTACTTATATATGACAAATGTAAAATAATTTACACTTTCATGCGAGCTTTCAATTTTTAAAAATAGCTATCAAAACTTCAAGCAAGAAATACTACAAATATTATAAAAAATATTATTAAGACAGCAAATATTTTCAACATAAGCCATCGATTTGAAGTGACAGATTCAAAGTATTTAAGGATTTCTGAATGGGCTGCCTCAACGTTGAGGTAAGACTGTTCAACATTGGAATCAATCCTCATCACTTGCTCTTCTTGTTCTTTGACCATGTGAGCCAGCTGTTGAAATATGCTCCCCAACTCTACAATTGTAGCTTCAATATTCTGCATGGTATCGGCACGACTTTGAATGTAGGAATCCTAAAACAAACAAGATATGTCACAGGTATGCTTACAGTTCTTGAGTTCCAATGGAAAAAAAATCAAGTTTATAAAATTTAATGAAAGAAACAATATAAAAGAAAATAATACAACTTAAAAAAATGACAGCATAATTATTGGTTGAGTATAAAATATAGTTACAAAAATCAAATATAGTTTAGAAATGATAAACTTGGGATTACAGTTAAATTGACTTCAAAAATAATCTTGAACAATCTACTTTCAAATTAAAAGCTTATAAAAACGGGCTAGATAAGTCATAGAAATTGCCAAACAAAAGCACATATAAATTGGCCATCCTAATTTCGAAAACAGAGGAGCACAGTACATTGTTATCTTAGACCAAAAAAAAAAAACTAGCTTAATTTAAGGCTAATATATTTTAAAAGATGACTTAAATAGCAATATTAAATTATACTTAAAACACTTTTTTTAAAAAAATTTCAAATGGACTCAGATTTAGAAATCTTAGTCAAAAATTGCTAGTCCTTTGGATTAATTTGCTTTCAAGCTTACAGAATTCTTAAAGTTTCACAAAGTATGTTCCTGTTCAAATAAACTCATAGAGTCATAATCACTCTAGTGAGTGTTGTAAGATGTCTTTTGTCCTAATAATGAAGTCTCGTGATAAGTGGGCATTCAGAAGGAGAAATTCTCCACTTTCTATTTCCCTTACTTATTTCAATAGAAGAAAAATCAATTGCTGAACTTTAATGAAAAATATGATATTGTGGTGCATTTTGGTGCAAAGAAAACTTTGCTTAAGGAGGACCTTATACATTTCAAGTTATTTATCGATTTCATGAATTGCGATTGCATTTTACTTTATAAATGAACTTTTAGCACATTCTACTTTTCTTCAAAATATATTAATTCTGGTTATTGCATTTTATTCATTCTAAACATGCAAGAAAATAATCTAATTGTGAAGTAATGATTATATAACATAATTATTATTTAAATATATATTTTTTAAATTTTAGTCCTAAAATCTACCAGGAAAAATTTTAGAGACCTTTTTTTCTGATGCATTTATTTACATTGTATTTATTTATTTTTTACTCTTTCTAATGCATTAGAAAGAATAAATTCTTCAATATTATTCAATGGTTTCAGGACCTTCCTTTTAATTAGTTTAGATGATGAAATACGTTTGCTCAAAAAGAAGAGAGTCTATAAAAGATTACAAAACTATTCAATAATAAGGGCAAATTTTTTTAACCTTTGATGAAATTATTAAATTTTTATTAACTGAAATCATCAAATCTTTTTTTTTAATTGCAATAATTACAAGGGGGGGGATGAAAATACTAGAAGTAGTATTAATACCCATTAACTTTCTCATCACAGGTGTAAAGTTAAACAAAATCTGAAAGTTTAAATGAGGGAAGTGAATTGTATTAGGTAACGCAATGTGCAACTTTTATTTTATTTTTAACTTTCTTGATACGTCTAAAACAATTTCTTGTAAATATTTTTGAACATTTCAAATACCTGTAAAGACATCTATGATTTTACATAATGTGCTTGACCAATTGTAAAATCTATAGTGGTTAAGTTTAAATGCATTTTTTATGTACTTCAATATTGATACATCAATAAAAAAATAATTGTACAGTGTCGTTATAAAATAACTTCAGATGTTACTAAAAACTACCGAATCGAATTGTAATGAATTTTATCAAGATACATTTTTATTGTGTTTAAAAATTACAATTTTCTTAATTTTGTAAAAATGTGAATAATTTTGCACAAATAACATAATTATCACAAAATTGGAGTTTTAAAATAATTTTATAATTTTGCAAGGTCTTGTCTAAAAGTGATCCAATATTTTACTGTTCTACAAATCTTAACATCTATGAAGCTCTAGACTGAAGCCCTTGCTTTCAAAAGAACAAAAAATAAATATACACAATAAAAGTCTAGGGGGACACTGATGTTGGGGCAAGGAGATTGGGAGAAATATTACAGTTCAACCTACTACATATTACAGCTCTATGGATAAACTAGAAAGGTTTTTCTTTCACACTTATTTTAATAAAACTTCTATATACAGTGAATTCGCGATAACTCGAATCTGATGGGACTGACGAAAAACTTCGACATATCGGAAGTTCGACTTACCGTTAGTTTCGGTTTTGGACTTTCAAAATATTGTCGGATTATTAAGTTAATGCTTATTATTTTCAAATCTGCCAATTGCTTACAATATTTAAGATCATTTTTCTGACAAGCCATTTTCGATAAGACTGTTTGAAGCACTTTATGATACCCTGGTCCATCGGCTGCAACTTTGCTGTTGTGTTTGGCGGGAGAAACTGCAAGTTTACTGCTTTCACATTAAGTAGATCACAATGTGCTGTGCATTTATCCATAAAGAGTATCACTTTTTTTTTTAGCGAAGAATTTCTGATCCAATTTTCTTACATAGTCTTCAAATAAAACTGATGTCATCCAAAACTTTTTGTTAGACTTGTAATCCAAAGGATACGTTTTTACATTCTTGAAACATCGGGGATTTCGGTATTTTCCGATAACAAGTAAGGGCAATTTCTCTGTCCCAGACGCATTTCCTCCAACTAGGACAGTCAAACGTTCCTTGCTCATTTTACCCCCTGAGCAGTTTTCATCCTTAAGCATCATAGTCTTATTTGGAAGACATTTAAAAATTAAACCCATTTCATCAATATTGAAAACATCATTTTAACTGTATCCTTGAAGTAAATTTGGTGACGTTTCATTTAACCACTGTTCACATACTTCAACAGGGACAGCTTTAGCTTCTCCATGAAGAGTGCGTGAGACATTGTGTGTGTGTTGCAAAGGAAGGGGCAAGATATCAGCTCCTAGGTTTTTTTTTCTTGCTTTAAAAGATCTCCAAAAAATCGAGTTAAAGGGAGTAAAATTCGAGTAATAGAGAATAATTAACATGAAATTGAAGATAAAAGGCTCGGGACCTCATAAAAAAATGGAGTTATAGTAATATTCGAGTTATCGTACTTCGAGTTATAGCGAATTGACTGTATAGCATTTAGAAAGTAAAAAACACTACTGTAAAATTGGCAAAGCCTGTAGAACCAGCTTTTCAGCTCTAACAATGCAAAGAAAAACAAATTCACCTGTTCATCAATGAGTTGCATCTGCTGTTGAAAGTGATCTTGAGCACTACCCATGTTAATTGACACATCACCTCTACTTGCATGGTCATCGGACAAAAGAACACTTCCACTGTGACCAGATATTGCAGAGGCTGGGAGGGTAGCTGACACACCACCTTCAGTAAACTGATCTCGACGGTTCTTTTGATGTTTCAGATTCTACATTTAAACAATAGTCATTGAATGCATTTTATTAAATGCGAAATCTTTAACATTACTACAATTTTTATCTCACCCTTAATAATTAGTAGAGGGGCAATTCATTTTAAAAACTATCAAGGATAATTATAGATATGTTCCAAAAATAGAAATTTCAAAATTTATTATACTCAGTAAATAATCAGTTGGATAATATTTTGTTTTAATATAAATCTATAATTAAGAAAAATATGGGAATTTTTTTAAATTTCATCTTCAGGAAAAATTAGCATCTTTTATTATTTGTGTTACAATTATTATATGTTACCACCATTTATTGGTGAAAAGAAATGCAGGTTCTTGAGTGCTTCAAGATAATTTACTTTGATGAAATTTTAAAATATACTAAAAAGTAGAATAAGTTTTTTTTTTCTTTTTTAATTAAATTAAAAAGATAGCTAAGATAATTTTTTTAACATAATTTTAAATTTATACTTGAACCATGAGATACCAAAACATATTTAATAGGCTAAAATGCAAAAAAAATTAACATTTTAAAATATTAGAAAAGTTTATATAATTAATTACAACAAACAATCTAATTTTAAAATTTGGTACTATTTTATTTTTAAAAAACAATTTTCAGTATATGAGCAGGTCTAAATTATCATAGGCACTATTTGCAGTTGAAATATTCAAATGGAAAAGAAAAACATGGGAAAATTAAATTCAAACATTAAGCATTCAGAAAAATTGTTTTATATTTATTTTCTGAAAACAAAATTAGATGAATAATTATTTTGTTCTTGCATCATTAAAAAATTTAAAACTTAGCAATGCCAAAATAAATTTAAATGCTTTGTAAATAAAATTACCTCTCTTTTTTAACCTTTTCGTTAAAAATAGTCTTTAACATTAAAAAAAAAAACATTATATTGATGTAAACATTAAGTATGATACAAGAAAATGAAACTAACCTCTGTTCGCACTTCAAGAACTTCCTTGAAATCATTCGACATAGAGGCAAGTTTAGACTGGAAAAAGGAATTTTTATATCTTTAATATAACAAAAACAATAAATCAGCTGAAAATGACATTTTTATTGAAATATAAAATGAACAACCATTTGATTGAATTATATACATACAGTGAAATTAGCTTACAAATAGAATGAATGCAATCACTCATTAGGCCAAGTTAAACAAAATTATACAAAAAAATGTCCTATAAATATAATACTAGTGATCTAACATTACAAAAAATGTAAATATATATAGATATATATAAAAATGGGAAAAAATGATTAAGAAAATGCAAATATAAACAGATATAAATATATACTGAGCCCCTTTTCCATTAACCATTTTTAATATTATCAGTATCAAATGACTTTCCTTTAGTGCTCACATAGCTGTTATTAATAGTTTTTATTTTGTAATTATATTACTATTTTAACATACACACTTAAGATACGCGGAGTGTCAAGCAAATTTATCATAGAACCAATTTATAAAAGCTTTTTTAATTATCATTAAAAGCTTTTTTAAGTTCCTTTATTTTTTAATAGTGTTGAAACTATAGAATAACCTAAAATATTTCTTCTGTAAGTATAAACAGTCCTTAATTATTTATCATATCATGAAATTTTGATTTTTTCTTTCATAGCTGACGAAAATTTAGCATTCATCACTGTACTTATCTATTCCTTCCCATTTATCACCAAGAATAGATGGTTTTTAAGAAACTGAAATTCCTTAGAATATTTTGCATTAATAATTAGACAATAAAACTTTTTTTTTCTCAGCCATAACTTTCATCATAAGTGAATGAAAAATAATTATTGAACATAAACAATCAAAATTAAATTTTAAAAGTAAGGTTCTCCATCCACATAATCAAAACAAAAACAATTAAAACATGAAGTTGAGTTGAACATATGAGGCTAACTCCTGTGCAGGAAATGCTTAAGCCCTGTCTACATAAACAATAGCCGGATGACATTTATCAGCTCAAGGTTGTTTTCACTGCTAGTTTTTATGCATTCATTCTTAGTCTTTAAAAAGAAAATCTACACATACATGTCCATTTTATTTTATTTTATAACCGTCTTTGAACAGCCGACCCAATTCCATGGGTTTACGACTACTTACGTTCAACTCCGTAGCCTTGTAATTTTGAACCAATCCAGAAGACAAGAAAACTCCTGGATCAGTACCCCCAGAGGTATTGATTTGTTGTGGGAACATGGAGGACTTTGAGACTCGACAGATTTAACGTGCATCAGTCACCATTTACTACACGGGGAGTCTTCGGCCGGCGAGGATCGAACACACAACCTCTTGGATATAGGCCCAGCGCCCTACCGACCAGGCTATCCCGGCCCATACATATCCATTGCTGATATCAGATACTAGACCTAATTGGTTAAGATTCATAGCAAGACAGATAATGACAGACCACACATTCTTACTCCTTACATCTGCATGCAATTTTTTAACTTAGTTTGGGTTTTAAGATTCTTTTCAAGGGAATGAAATTCTTAAAAATAACAGTAAACAAACCTTAATTCCAAACAAGCGGTCAAATACCTTTTTGCTGAAAGCATCGATAAATCTCTTTTCAAGAGTTTAATAAAACAATGCTCGTTAAATCTGAATTATGCAGGCAACAACAAAGTTATATATAGGGTTTTTATGAAACCATTTATCACTTTTTTAAAAAACTAATATTTCATAAAGGAAAAATAAAATTTTCTGAGAAAACAATGAAATAAATTAAAAATGCATTAGTTAATTTTACAATTCTAACTTTAACACAGTTTCTGTTAGGAAATGAGAAAGCAAAAGCTAACATTAGAAAACAAAAACAGTCAAACTTTTTTTGTTCCTAAAACTATTTTAGCGAAAATGAATAAGTCTTGAGCAATAAAATTGCTAGCAAACATTGGAGTCCACTGTAACCTTCAATGACAAATGAAATCATACATTACAAGATTTTAGTAAGCTGTATGAACTGCTAATTAAAAATAAACTTCATCGAAACTTACTCAAAATAAGGAATTTGCTATTTTCCATAAATTAGGCCTATGTTCTTCTTTAATTTCATTACAAAATAATATACAATTTTCTTGTATTATTTATTTTTATTTCAGTAATTTAGTTTTATTTAATTTTCAATGATTACGATTCATCAAAAAGATTTGGCTTGAATTAGGGACATGTACTAAAACTTTTACACAAAAAATGTATAGACTGACAAAATAACAATTGTAGCAAAAATTATATATTTTTTTTAATCATTTACTTAAAAAAAATTGTTTTCAAATCTATAGTTAGATTAATAGTTTTATAGAAATAGTACAATAATGTTTTGAAATAACTCAAATAAAACATAATTTTGCTTTTTTTATTATTACAAGTAGACCAGATAAAACTGATGAACTCAACCAGATAAAGCAGTATAAAATTTGGTAACTAAAAATAAATTTAGTTCAGATATCTAGAAATGTGGCAATATTCTAATATTGAAATTAATTCAAGCATCAAACCACATTTTTGACTTGTTATTATAATTACTACTAATATAACTCAAAATAATATTTTTTATAATGTTCCACTTCTTTTCCCAATGATTTTCATTTTAGCAATTAATATATTATAACTGTTTTTGATTCAATCCAAGTAAGTATAAGAAAAAAAGTAGAACACTTATTTTAGATGTTTTAAACCATACAAAAAAGGTAGCATACATTATTTTTAATTACCACATAAAATTATTATTTCATTAATATTTTGATTAACATTGAAAAAATTAAAAGGTAAAAACATGATATTAAAAAAAAATGTACCTGCAACGCAATAACAACAGAGTTACTATGAGATTGCATATGTTTCCCATTATTATAATTTCGACCTTTTGATACCTGAAAAATTTGAAATTAAAAACCATATTAAAATAACAATTTATACCAGAATAAATTAAAAAAATATGTATAATAAAAAAAATAACTAACCTCTTGCAACTGAGCTATTTGCTTATTTAAATTGTTTATATCTTGTTTTATGATGTAAGTTAATTCTTGAATTTCAAGGGGTCTATCATCAAAAAGGGTCTTTTTCTTTGCCACTGTTGAAAATAAATGAAATAAGCATCAAAATGTTTTTAACAAACAAATAAAACATACAAAAATTTATAATCATTATTTTGTAAAAGCCATGGCATTCCATTACTAAAACTAGCTATAATTTTGGTTAAAGTACTTAAAAAACAATTCATAAATGCCCAACTATCAGTTGCGATGATATCTTGCTCCGAGTTTACTAAAATCTATAGAAATTAATTTTCATTCTATCTTTTAGCACGACCCTTCATTTATTTATAGCTTTTTTAATTTATGAAACAGTAAAAATCACAAGATTTGCTTGTTCGCTTTCTAAAATCTAATGCCTTGCAACACACTATTGGTACATAAATTACAATACTTGTTTTATGACTACAACTGTTTAAACAACTACAATATTTGTTTAATATTTTTTTTTTATCACACAGTAATAGAAATTGTTTAACATATGTATATCAATAAATAAAAATAATTGTAAATCTGAAAAGTTTCTGTTGAATCTTGATTTACCAATTGAATTATGTAAATGTTCATTTTAAAAACAAGATTATTCTAATTTTGAATTCATCTTAATGAATTGAGAAACTTTATCATAAATTATCACTTAACTTACTACAGTTGAAATACTTCCTAGTGTTTTGTATCGATCTGACAGTTCTAAATATAGCATCAGAATAGTTAACCAACAAGAGCAAAAAGAAAGAGAATTAAAATTTTTATTTTATTTTTTTTAAATGGAAGAACAGTAAAAAGACTGTGTACAGCAAAAAGTTTGTTTTTTTTATAAATTTTTTGTCAAATATTACTGATCATTACACAGAAACGAATGAGTTGCATATTAAGTTCAAATCTAAATAAACTCAAAACTATCACAATACATAAATTAATTTTTTTATAGCCTAGAAATCATGCCAACAGAGAGTAGTGCTAAAACAATGCTTATCTAGATGTCAACCAACTAATTATAATGTAACAAATGTAATGTTACAGACTATGCATAGCAATTAAGTACTTAAAAAATACAACGAAATTGAAATTAATTTGCTCTTATTTATACAAAATAATGAAATGCCTTACATTTCAAATATTGGTACATTGTAGAAAAATGATAAGGTAAAAATATAAAAATTTTAGGGCGAAAAAATCCTTACATACGGCAAAAAATTTCATGTGCAAGACTCTAGATATTTGCAAAATCTAGAACACATGTGGCCAGAGTAATGTATTATAGACGTTAAATATAACAATGCACATTGGCTTGAAAGCAATGAATTGATATAGACTGTTTGGTAACAACTTATTTCATGCCTTTATTAGAGTGGTCAGGAAGGCAACTGTTAAAATTATATAAGAGAACATACAATATATACATAAACAAAGATCAATTAATTCATTTAAACAGAACAACTTACAGTTTAACACAGATTCAATAAATTAGAAAAATAGCTTTAATTTTGCTTCGCTATAAAATGAAATATCCAATTAAAGAACTTGGCATAAATTTTAAAAAATCAATTTTACGTTGCATAAAAAACATTAGAATTTTTTTTTTCCATTGAAAATTTTCTTATTTGAAGAAGTGACAAAGTAAATTGTTATTCTGTTTTACAGCCTAGTCTACCATAACAGGCTCTTAAAGGTTTACAATTAAAATGGAAAATAATTATTTAAAACATTTATCCATAAAGCTCTTAAATCATGTAAGAGAATAAAAGAACTTAAGAACAAACAAAACAAAAAAAAGTAAATAATATTAACAATGAGAATGCTTAAAATTTTCAAAATGAAAATGAAAAAAAAACATTATTTTTTTTTAAACATGACGTAAAAATATAGTAGAAAATGAAACTCACACAATGTTAGCTTTTCAAGCTTTGTAAATGTACTACTAATATCTTTTCCTATCTGCCTGAAAATGAAAGACAAAACATCAAAAATATAACAAAAGCAAAACTAAGTCAGAGTTTTCAAAAGAAAAATAACAGATAATACTTTTAGTAAATACATTCCTTAACATATCCATTTTTTTATTTTAAAATTATTTAAAACACAAGTTTATACAGAAATAATGATGGAAAAAAAAACTTGTTAGAGTTATAATAATATGCCTAGTTGTTTTCTTAATTAGACAAATATTAAAATTATTAAGATTGTTTATAATAAATTAAAATAGAATTCTGATATAAAACATGTTAAAATATAAACTTATTAAATTTGACACTGTCTTTTTTCATGTTACAAAACTAAATTGTTTAATTAATATAAAATAAATTTAGATATAAGGTCATATTTAAAATTTTAATACATCTAATAAAAAACACTGCAAACATTTTCCGTAAATTAGGAACATGCATTTATGTTATTATTTTCAGGATAAATATTTGGGCCTAAAGATATATACAGGTGAGAATAATTTGTTATTCATAGTGAGGGAAATGAATGTTAATTTTTTTCTTCTTAATTTTATTTTACTAACAGAAAAACAGCAACAACAAAAAAGGTTTTCAATTTTTAAAACAAAAATAGTTAAAAAAATTATGAAATTGACTTGAGATAGTATAATTTTATAAATATTAGCAGTGCAAAACTCAGGGTCAGTATAAAGTAATCCAATTACAATTCTTCAAATTTTGCTTTTCCACTTGACTTTCAGAAGATAAATTTGAATGTTTTAGATCGTACCAAATATGTGTAAAAACTTTCTCTAGCAATGTAAAGTAAAAAATAATTTTTGATTATTCTTTAATAAATCTATTCAAAATCAAACAAAAAAAATGTTTAAAAATACGCTGCCAAATATTTAATAAAGGGGCCAAATATAGAATAGTGGCGGAATATTCGTTACACCATTAAAAGTGGTAATTAATACTTGTTAATGCATGACTCAACTACTACTTATAATAATATACAATTACTGTGATTTCATTTGTAACAATTACACTGCCCAATGTGTAATTTAGCTGAAATGATTGAACCTCATCTAGATTTTTTAGTTAATATTTTATGTGAACATCAAGAATCTAACAAGACTTGTATTTAATTATTATTTTTAAATTTGAAATTTTTAAAGGATTGTGCGAAACAAATTCAGAATACAGAAACAAAAACTTGTATTTACATAATATGAAACAGTTTCACTTCATCCTTAAAGTTCAACACAGTTTAAACTTGAAGTAAAAAAGAAATACATTTTATTTTTCTACATCAACCAAAACACATATGAAACAAAAAAAATCTAAAAAGAAACCAAGAAAAATGATACAGAATAGCAATTTAGAAGGAATATCAATTAACGGTTGAAAGAAAAATACTATTAAAAAGCTAAAGAGAAAAAAAACTATGAAACCAAATTATATATTATATAAAAAGTTTATATTTAAAAACAGAAACTATACAAATAAAATAGTTGCAACTTACTTGGCGACTTGCATGAAATGATTCCACTCTGAGCTACCTTTGAAAGACCTTCCTCTTTTAGATGAAGGTTGAAATCCATTTTCTCTCTGCAATAGTAAACACATCATGCAAAATCAAATTTATAAATAAAAAAAGATGGAGTAATTTGAATGATTAAAGATAGTGCATAGCTGCTAACTTGTTAAAAACAAAAATAGGAACACAAAACATGATATTCATTTTGAACTAACACAATGTATTAACATGCAAATACAACAATACATCAAATGCATAAATTTATATCTCTTTCAAAATTTCAGATATGCAATAAAAAAGAATGATAATCACTAGAGCCCGGATTTTAATGACCTAAAAAATTGCACCAAATGCCCTTAAAAAGTGCAAAAAATGCCTTATGACATGACTCAAATAAAGTAAAAATATTGAACTAAAACAATGTTTTACTCTTTAAAATTGTTATGAGTCATTTCAAAAAATATAAAGCAATGCAATACTTGTTCTATGTTCATTAAAGTTTGAAAAATATGTTTTATATCCTAAAATAACAACAAAAAAAAGGAAAATGTATTGACTCCACAACATTTTCATTTTGTATAGAAATTTTAATGAATATAACAACTTCCATCTCATAATGTTACTAAATATCAGAATTACATTGGATTATTAAATGATTTTTGATATTTTGAAATGTAAACGAGCGTTTTTATACCTGGAGAAACTTCTTTCAACGTCTACTGATGTTATTGGTGCATACTTGAAAAAGACGGTCTCACTTACTGACAATTCTTCTTCAATTTGAAAAGACGTTGCTTCACCTGTTAATATCATAGAAATTTTCTTCATTGCTTGGAAGCCAGTGTTCTTCTCCAAAACTTTGTTCAATTTAGCTGCTACACTTTGTGCTATCTTTCCCCTTGCTTTTTGCAACACTTGACTCACTATGTCAATATAATTTATTGCATCGCAAAGTTCCAATTCTTGTTTCTCCAAGCTTGTAATTGTCAAGGACACAATAGCAAAGTTAGACTTGGTAAATAAGTTCCCTTTGATTTTATCAGAGGCCAACACGTTTTGCGCTATCTTAATTGATGCAGCATCTTCTGAATCAAGACAAATTATAAGACAAATCTTGCATTTCATGTAATAAAATGCCCCAAAAAATAATAATAAAAATTAGAAAAAATTAACAAAAAACTTAAAAAATGCGTTAAAATGCAAAATATGCCCCAGAATTTAAATAAAATGCCCTATAAATCTAAAAAAATGCTCTAAAGGACAAAAAATGACCAAAAATGCAAATGTCATCAAAATCCGGGCCTTAATAATCACATTTGTTTAGTAGACAAAAAATTAATTAAGGAACAATTATAAAAACTCTAGTATACAATTTAAAAACTCTAGCTTTATCCATTTGGACAATGGTACACAAGTAGCAGATTTAGTTTTTTTTCCCCTTTAAAAAAAATAAACAAAAAAATAAAAATATCAGTGGTAAATTATTGTTGATAACAAGGCTCAGTTATACTAGATTAATTAGCAATGTATCCCAATTCAAGGAACATCTGAAATCAGCTTTGATCTTTTTGACCAAACTATTCACAATCCAAATTATTGTGGGGAAATTTCAATATCTCCAACATTACATGCAATGAAAGCCTCTTGTATTTTATCTCCCCAATTTGATTTATTACTGGAAAAAAAAAGAGTTAAAGAACAGTAAAGTGTTGCATCAATTCAATTATCATAAAATTGACATTTTTTGGTATTACACTGGAAGTTATATTCTCACAGTTTAAAAATCTTTTCATATTGTTCTATTTTTTTCATAACTGTTAGTTTGCTTAAATAAAATAGATGACTTTTACACACTTTAAGAAGTAATACTATGTGGCAACATTTATATGTAATGTTACAAAATAATAAAAAAGGGAGAAAAAAAAAATTGAATTAATACAAACCATGCGGCCTTCTTTATTTTTAATGATGGAGCAGAACTCTCCAGTCCTGTCCCTGCAAGTCATTTCTATCTTGAGTAAGCTTTGGTGAGTATTTATTGGAGAGACTTCACAAATATTCTGAGAAAAATCTAATTGAAAATCTTTTTCTCTGTCAGAATTAGTTCTCCTTCGCAAGGTGCTCATTTGAAACTAAAAGTTGCATAGGCACAACAAGGAACTGAAAGTTTTTAAAAAAAGAAGTTAATGAAACATCAGAAAATAGGGTCAGTGGGTATAAAATCAAGCATTTTCTAAAAAACCTTAATTTACTGAACATTTTGAGGCATTTTATATAAATTGGATTCATATAGAATAAATATGAAGATATATAAATGAGAAGGTAAAAATTAATATCTATAGCAAGGTTGGCAAGTTTTGTGAGGTGGTTAAAACCACTGGTAGAAACCGGTTAAAACTGGTTTCTGCCACATTTGTGGCAGAAATTCCGAAAATGACATAAAAGTAAGTACTGAGATTGACATACAATGGATAATTCATAGAAAATACAATTAAATGTTAAACAAAGTACAATTTATTTACAAAATTATCACCATTCAAAATCAAATATTACATTGTCTGCACTCTGCATTAATCTATAACAAAAGACAAGTTTTGATGCAGTTTCTAAACCTAAACAATTTCTCAATTTGATATGCACGAACAAGAAATTTGAGAAGATTCTCTCAAGTCCAGCAGAACTAGCAGGCATTGCCATCAAGGAACAAGCAAGATTTGTGAAATTTTCATCCATTGCATATTTTTTAAAACTGGACCGCCATGTAGCAGCTGGTGTAGTTGTCAAAACTTGACTGGAAAAATAAGCTTCAGGAAATGAGGCCGATTTGTTTAATTTGTTTTGTGGGGCTGATTTGTTATAAAAAATTGATATACTGCACTCCTTATATTTAATATAAACAAAATATATATTTACAAACAATGAATTAAAAAGTTTGTTAGTTATATGGAGTTACATTTTTCAGTTTACTTAAACAAAATGGCATTGAGCAATTAGAGTAGGGAACCGATTATCAGGAACGATCGAGACCATCGCTATTCCGGATAACTGATTTTTCCGGTTTTCTGAATCGCTACAAAAAGCTGTTTTTTTATTGTTAAACCCAAGTAAAAAAATAAAAAATTTGAAAATAATCTTAAAAAGAAAACAAATTGATGAAGTAATACACTAATGATTATTTCCAAAATGATGGTAAGGTAAAAATCAATCAAATCTTTCAAAAAAGAAAGAAAAATCCTAAAATCTTATGAGGGAAAAAAAATTTAAAAAATGGCGGGAAAATTTATGGAATTTCGTTTCAGCTTTTTTTTTTCCGGTTTTCTGATTTCCGGATAACGGGTTCTGTACTGTACTAGAACTAATGTAGGCATTTTTTTTAGTTTCTGCCACTAGCATGGCAAAGTCCAGTTTCTGCCGGCAAAAAGCCAACCCTGATCTATAGTGACAATTTAAAGTGTATGTAAACTATAGTGGCAACTATTTAAAGCTGGCATTTTTTATTCAATTAAGGAAATTGCTTTGCTTTCCAAGAAAAAACTGCCACATGAAGGCAGAAACTAGCATGAAAACTCGTCTATAATTTTAAATATGCTCACTAAGTTTTACCATTATGCTATTTTTATAATTGTATACTATGTTTGTTATATTATTTCCTCCCTATCATTAGCCTCCTTTAAAAACAAAATTTAAAAAAATGTTTTTAGTGTCAAAATTTCTATGCAAGGCTATAATAAAACAGGTAAATTATTTTTTTGTTACTTCTTTATAAAATATAGAATAGATAATTTCTAAGGCAAACACACAAGTAAAAAAAATATCTGTATCATACGACACTTAGCTAAGTCAAACAATATACCCATTTTACCGCACCTCAGAAAACAATCCATAATAAATATAATTTTTAAATTTATTCTTTAAATTTCTATATAGATCTGTTCTTTAGATATCCCTCTAACAGAATGAACTAAAATTATTAGTCTTAGCCAGTTTTTAATGATATTAGAAAAAAGTTTATCAACAGCTTAAACTGAGTACTGCATAAATTGATTATAAAAAGATAGTTTGTAAGCATTAAATTTTTTATCTGTTTGTAAAATTGAGATAAAAATTATTGCTCCAATCCCAGTAAATGACCTTAAAAATATTTCACAAATTATCTCAATTTAAAAGGATAAAATTGATGTTTTTTAACATATAGGGTGACCTGGGGCAATTCACGATCACTCTGTTTCTGGGGTAAATAATGATCACCTAAGTTTTATTTAAAAAAAAAATTTTTTTTTTCAATTTAGGACATGGAGAAGAATCCTTGTACACTTTACTTAAGTATAACTACATTTATTTAATAACAGTTTTTTGTTTAATCTAAGAAAATAAATATCTTTTAAATTGCTTTCCTTATTTTTCACTTCAAAGATGGGTTTCAAAATGTGCACATTTCTGCAAAGATCCCCCTCCCTCTCTTAATAATAAATATTTTGAGTTACTTTCTTTTTCTTTTATATAAAAATAGTGTAAGCTTTTGATTAGTTACTTCACATGTACTGTAAACATTATAATTAATTATAGGAAACTATATCAATTGTTGCCCCCTACAGATGGGGTAATTATTGATCACTGGGGTAATTCTTGATCATGGTCATTTTTTCTTATAAATAGTATAAAAAATAGTTAATAAATATAATTGTGTAACGTATCAAGCTATATTAAGAAACAATTCTTTGTTTTATTTTTAAAAAAACATTTATTTCACACCACAAGTACATTAAATTACCTGCAATGGGTTAATAATAATCCTTCAATAAAATATAGTAAATCCCATAAACTTAAAAGACTAAGAGCTACTCTCCAAAATATCAACAACTCTCTGTTGTTTTAAAAATTGTTATTCTAATTTTATTGTCTGCTTTTTTAAAATTTATCTTTTTATGTGTTTATTTTATTTTATTCATGCTTTTTTGCCAACCGATTATTTTTCATTATTTTTAGACTTTATTATTGCCTTTACTTAAATGACAGTTCAAATTTATTAAGTGGAACAACTATAAAATATATTTCAACTGTAACCACAAAATTTGTTTTTAACTGTACGCAAGACAAATGTGTTCTAATTTGTCTTAACTTACTTCTATCTTAATTTTATTAATTACATTTTTAGAATATTTTTTTAGTTTATAAATTAGCTAAATAAATATGGTGAGAAATTATAAGACTAAAAAGGATACTAAGCTTCTAGAAAGCAAAATTAATGATTGTTTTTTAATGATTGAAAATGAAAATTTCAGTGTGAGAGCTGCTGCCAGAGCTGTTGATATACCTTACTCCACTTTACACTGTCGCTTAATGAAATTAAAAAATCCAGCAAAAGTAACCCATGTAGGAACTCTTTCTTATATTCCTGCAGAACATGAGAATGAGTTGGCTGCTTGCCTAAAATGTATGGCACGATGGGGATTTCCTGTAACTCGAAAAGAAATTAAAGTAATTGTTTATGATTTTGTAATAAAAAATAAGGAGGGTACAACAGCATTAGCTGTGCATTTGCAAAAATATTGTCACTTCAAAGATGATATGCCTGGAGAGGACTGGATAAGTTCATTTATGCATAAGCATAATTTGTCAGCAAAAAAACCAAGTATTTTGGAAAGATCAAGATTTGTGGCCTCTTCAAACCCGTTTATAATTTATGAATTTTATGATTTGCTTGAAAAAGAGCTTTCTTCTCTGAATATAAAGAACAAGCCTTCACATATTTATAACTTGGATGAGACAGCTATGTTTTTAGACCCATCTAAGACAAAGGCTGTCGGAGAAAAAGGATCAAAATTGGCAAGAGCAACCGCAACCTCCGGAAGGGAAGCAGTGACAGTAATGGCATGCGTCAATGCTGTTGGAGAAAGACACCCTCCTCTCATAATCTTCAGCGGAAAAAAACTGCAAAGTACATGGAAAACTTCAAAAGTTGACAAAAATTTGACTTTGGCTGTTAGTGAAACTGGGTGGATGACTGCAGACATTTTTGACAGTTGGTTCATTATTTTTTGTGAGCAAGTGAAAACTCGTCCTCTGCTAATTATTTATGATGGCCACAAGACGCACATGTCCATGAATGTCATAGCTAAAGCCCGAAGTGAGAAAATTTCAATTTTAAAACTACCAGCACATACCACTGACATTTTACAACCCCTTGACAAATGCTGCTTTCGACCCTTAAAAATGAAATGGGATAAAAGACTTACAGAAGTACAACACTTATCAGGAGCAACACGAATCAGTAAAAGTTGTTTTATTGAACTCGTTGATGAAATCTGGCCTGTCACGCTTACATCAGCAAATATCAAATCTGGTTTCCGTTCCACTGGAATATTTCCAATTGATAGAACAAAATATCCAACAGACAGATTTTGTAGTCAGATGCTCAGCTCTTACACCCTCCAAAATTCCCCTGCAAAGAGATTACTACCACTGGCAGTTGATGCTCAGCCAAACCAGTGCAGATTTTCATTGAATAATGCCATTGCCTTGCCTTCGGAAGGTATTTCAGGGTCTTCAGGAAATTCTACACCAATTGTATCATCTGCTTCACAATCCTTCGAAGAACTATTATGCAATCTTTTAAGAAGAACACCGAAAAATGCTCGTTCTGAGACAAGGAGAAAGATAGAAACCAATGCAGCAGTGATTACAAGTAATGAATTTTTAGAATTGGTGGAGAAAAGAGAACAAGAAGTGAAAAGAAAAGGAGATATTCATAAATATAAGAAATCTGGAAAAAAGCAAAAAGTTGATAAGCAGGATCTAGAGAAAGAGGACATGATAGAATCAAATGCTGGCCAAATAAATAGAAATACTCCATTAGATGAAGCTAGATTATTGCTAACAAATATTCACAAGAATATTTTACTACACAGTTATTATGCTGTGTACTATGATAATGATCCTGTATATATTGGCAAAGCAATAAATAGAGAGGATGACATAATCGAAATGAAATTTTTGGAAAGAGGCGCAGGTAACTTCAGGTGGCCCAAACGCGACAAAATTGAAAAAGTTGATGTGAAATATATTTTTTATGGTCCCATATCCTTAACTGGAACAGATCCATTTACAGTTGATAATACAGCAGTAAGCAGTGCATATAAATGCTACAAAAAATTTTGCAAAGATTTTTGGAAAATTTAAAGTGTTAATCTTTATTCTTGTTTCTAAATAAATAGTTTTATTAGCTACTTAAACTGTCTTTTTGGTTTATTTATTTGATCTTGATGTCTTATTTGTTAATTACCACTGTATAATTATTTTTAAACTGCCCCTTTACTGTAAAAACTGGTGATCAGTAATTACCCCAGAAGTGATCAGGAATTACCCCAGAAATGATCAAGACCAGGGGTAATTCCTGATCACTAAAAATTTTAAATTCTAATTAGATTTTCAAACAAAAGAAGGTAGCATAGGACTGATCTCATATAGCCTCAAACTTCCAGTAAATATTAAAATTCTATTTTGAATAGTTTTTCCACAAGATAGATGTTTGCATTTTTTGATCAAGAATTACCCCAGGTCACCCTACCTACTTTACCCCACCTGATCCTATCTTAAAACAAACATTAATTATTTTTAGAAATTATTAACCCCTTAACTGCCGCGGGCGTATATATACGTCTCGGCCAGACGATGCGTTAACTGCCGCAGGCGTATATATACGCTTTTCCGAAGTACGATGCTTTGCATTGCTCTGCTATAAATAGAACTACACCCCCTACTTCAGAATGCAGTAAAATGGCCTTGAAAGTATTTGCTTTGCGAATGTATTACTAATTTCGGAGGAGGGGGAATGGGAAAAGGATGTTATGGAAAAGTGATATCGTATTAATCGCTTGTATTTATTTGAGTAAGGTCGGGTTTATTCTTTTTTCGCTTTTGTTTCCCGTATGTATTTGGCGCTTTTTATTCTTTCCATCAACGTCTTCAAAGAAAAATGCATCGCGAAAATGTGCTGTTTGTTCAAGAAAAAAAATTCGTCGTGAATCCCGCTATCAGTGCGATGAATGTGATGTTGGTTTATGTGTCCAACCATGTTTCAGGATTTATCATACAACAGCTAAGTTTTAACATCTTTTATATTGTATTTTTATTATTTAATTTAAATTTTGTATTTTCTTTCTTTCCTTTTTCTTGTCTTGTAAAATTAAACTGTTTTTAAATTGCAAAGCGTGCATCATTTTCCCCCACCAAAACACCGTGTAAGAAAGTGCACTTGAGCGAAAAACGGTGGCACTGGGGAGTGAATCACGTTAATTTTGCTCGGCAGTTAAGGGGTTAAAATTATAATTAAGACTAGTTGTTTCTCATCTAACATTTACTTTACTATTGAAATGTTTATAAGTTGTGAAAAAATTAATTTTTATTTGTATTTATTAAAATATTAATATACTATCTTTGCTAGCAATGGAAAAAATATCTTCTGAAACTGTGGAAAACCTGTTGTAGAATTCTTAGCAAAACTGCATAAATTACAATACCAGTGGTACAATGCGTCGAAAGAAAACCATAATAATCAACCCATAATAATTTTCAATCGAATGATCGGATCTTCACATTCTAGGAATCAATATTAATGGTTCAAGGGATTGACCTCAAATATGTTAATTAATAAGAGCAGACTATATTTTAAGTTATGAAATCAGACAAAAAACATACTTTCTCACAATAAATATACCTTTTTTTTTTAACGGATTTGGATTTTTGACTTCCAAAATGTAGGGGACAGCTGCAATCTGGGAAATATGGTTCAAATAGTTTGGTCAGAAGAGTGCTCCAAAATATGGACCCTGTAACCTTAATTTTATTTTACAGATATTTCACTATATCTCGAGAACTTTTTAAGCGAATTGAAAAATTTTTGCTCATAATTATAAAACTCGTCTACCTAAAGATAATTCTAAAAAAAAAAATTAAATTTAATAAATATTTATTTTTATTATTTTATTTAGAAGTCGAAAAATTTTGAATTACAAGTAGGCAATCTTTTAGAAATATAATTTTAAAGTATCCAATTACACAGCAAAATACAAAATTTATGCAAAATCGATTGAATAGTTCCTGGGAAATTGAATTTTAGAAAGTCATAGATTAAAGATCTGATCATTAGATCAAAAGTTATTCAGGGTGGTCTGTTTTCACATTATACATATTAAATAAACATCACTTGCATTAGTGTCAATAATAATACGAAGATTTTTATGGTTCCCCAAAACAAATAAGTATCTTTTTCCATCTTCATAACTTTTTTTTAATACTTCAATTAATACCTATTGCCAACATTAACTAAGCATCATTGTCGTCAATGATAGTATAATGATATCTTACAGTTCTTCCAGACATATAAATAGGATCTTTACTCCATTGTTTTTGCTCTCTAGTACATAACCTATTGCTTTTATTTCAATATGCATTTATAACCTAAAATAAGCATCATTGGTGTCAATAACATGATTTTTTTATACTTCTCTTAAAGGAATTAGTAATACAGAAATATTTCTTTCTATTACTGTTGATTTTGAATAAATAATTTTTAGTAACACATTTTAAAAGATATATAATAAAAATAGAAAAATCATGTGATTTCAGACAACTTTAAAAGTATGAACCTGGTGACATAGACCACACTTGCTACCACGTAATATTGTTCATTGAATTTATTTGACATAGCTAATATAAAATTAAATATTAAAATATGTGCAATAAACTATTTTTGTTGACTAAATAGAGATATAAGCAATCAATTATCACTGATGTTATCGTTAAACTATGTGAAAAATTGTCTCATTGACAGAAGAATTTAAAACAAAGGCTAAGGAACTTAACCAATCAGAAAATTCCATTTCGTTTTTTTTTTTTGGTTTCCCCGCTCAAAGGGTTCATTGTAGAATGTTCTAATGTCAACGTTGGCCTTCCTTGTGCATAGAACTATCTGTATATGCCAAATTTCATCAATTTCGGTAGGATGGTTTAGATGTCTTTAAAGGGCACGCAGACCGACCTTTATTTTTATAAATATAGACTAATATCATACATATACTTGTTAAATATCAAAAAATTCATTTATAATGCATGAAAACCATTATCGAGAATTAATATAAACAAAATCATTTAAGTTATATTTTAATTTAAAGCCACACAATGTTGCAGGAAGTTTTAATACTATTGCACACGTATTGATTGCCTATATTATAAAAAAATCAAGATATTAGGAAAACAAAATCACTTTGCCAACATAATTACAGTACCATCACTAACTTTTCTCCAACTGTCAGCTAATCTTTCTGTTTGAATAGGTTTATAACCTCACATTTAGTTGAATCTGTTAGGTTAAAACAGTATTCATAAGATATTGACCTGAGTATATTTCCTCCTCTTAAATCTTTTTTAATTCCGAACGTGGCATTCGATGTAAAAAGACACATAAGCCTTTACGTCATAGGCAAACACTCGCTTTTTTTTAAACTATAATAAAACAAAAATCTCTTTGACGGAATTGCATAGAATGTAATTCCCAGGAACAAAAGGCAAATTAGAATATATAATAATAATATGCATTAATAATATATAACAAAATATATATCAATTTGAAGTACACACAACAAAAAAGAAATAACTGTAATTTAAATAAGGATATTAGCAATACAATATTAAAGATCAACTGCAGGTAAGTTTATGATGCAACGGACATGTAAGATGCAAATTCATGCACTTCAAAATTAAAGTGCAAGAAACAACTACATTTATAAAAATATAAAGATTAAAAATTAAAATTAGAACAAAACATTCTTATACCTTAAATATAATCACTTTTTCAGTAAGCAAACAAAAAGTAATGTAAGCAAACGTCATTATTCTATCTTTGGATACAGTTAAGGAAGAAAACAAAATGTCTACTTTTTAAAATTTTAAATTTTCCAAAAGAAATCACAACATAACGTTTAGACAGTGCATGAATGCGATTATATAAATACAAATGACACAATAACTTTCTTGTCAGAGTAAATAATCATTTTTTTTAAATTAGTTAGATCAGAAAAGAACTTAGGTCTATTTTTACTAATGTAGTGAGTAAGTGATTTANTTTCGAGTGACTGTAGATCAGAAAAGAACTTAGGTCTATTTTTACTAATGTAGTAAGTAAGTGATTTAGCACTTGAGCATGTAAAGTGTATGCGCGCATTTACGTAAACATATAAGTGTTTTGAATGTTTCATTGGTTGAATGGAACCAATCACGATAAGTCGGGACTTCGTATAATAGTTTAAATAGTTTCGGTTTTCTTTCTCATTTTGTAGAAGTTGTTGTAGTTTATTTACCTCGCTCTAGAGCTGCACCGAAGACATGTCATCGCAATTTTGATCCTCTGCAGAGGGGTTGGCACCTCCGCTTCTACAGCCCGACGACCTGCGTGCGAAGTCGAGCACTTAACGGTGGAACAGTTTAACGAGGACCAATTCCGCACACCCTCATTCCCCTCGTAGACTGATCCAAGTGGTCACCCGCCCGTACACTGACAGCAGCCTGTGATGCTTAATTTCGGTGTTCTTCAGGGAACCGTGAAAAAAAAACGGTTAAATATTGTTAAAACATTGCTAATCACATAATTATTGACTAAAATATAATTTCAATTTACTATCCAATAATTATTTACAATAAATTTAACAAAATGTTGAAATGGAAGAAATATGTTACTCAGCACATAACAATTGAGTCTTTAAATTCAGAAGTTGCAAATTTATAGCGCTAAAATAATGTGTAAATGTCATTTTTATTTCAACAATTTTAACTTACACGCTTTTTCATCTTTCCATAAATTTCAAAATTACGACATATTTATCTCTAGAATTTTCAACAGAAGTTATATAACTTCTTTTTTGCATAACCTGATTATCGAAAACGCAATGAAAGTAAATTTGACACTTATGACTCGAATTTTTTATTATCGTTATTATAATTAAATTACTAAAGCCATGTATTTTTTAGATGATGGCTATAGCCACTCCAAAGCTTATTATCCGTCAAAAATAGTTTTCTTTGATAAGAAATTATTTTTTACTGTGCACATTTTTTACTTCTGAATGTAGTTTTCTTTTTTAAATTTAAAAAAAAAAAAGATCTATTGTTGAAAGATATTGCAGTATCCTCACTACCGAGTCAAACTCCCAAACAACAACTGCCCCCTGACGCAGTTGTGAGATTTAACTATGCTACTTCAACTTCTACTTCCGAACTTTGAACTGAAGTGAACTGTAGTTTTGATAAAATATAAACATTCACGCACAAGTTCGTTCACGAGATGTTGTTCATCTGATATTTTTCTCACTCGCGATCGTCAGCGAGATATGTTTTTTTTTTTTCATGTAACCTTTAATTATTTTATTTTAATTACATTAAAATGTAATATTTTGGATTAACTATTATTTCATTTCTGCTGCATTTAAGACAGGATTGGACTTCGTGATGTTTTTTTATTTCATGTAACCTTTAGTTATTTTATTTTAATTACATTAAAATGTAATATTTTGGATTAACTATTATTTCATTTCTGCTGCATTTAAGACAGGATTGGACTTCGTGATCGGGTCTGAACCTGTAATATAATGGAATGCGAAATTTTTCCTGAGACGTTTTACATTTCTCCTCTCTCTTTTAAAATTTTTTAGAAGGAATTTCAGGAGGAAATTCACAACTTAATCTTAGTCTGACGAAAAACTTAATTTTATTATTTTAATCTGAAATGAAAATTCTCATAATACCATACTGTTGTACAGTTTTTATTCCATAATTATGCTGTTTATGAGTGTGATTAATAATTTATGGGAAGATTGAAGGGACAGACATTGCATTTCCTAACTTCATTTTACCCTTGTGCGGAATCCTCTTATATTTTTTTTAAAAACAAAAACAAGAAAAGTATGGTTTTGCTTAGGACATTATATATACAAGCATGTAAATGATTTACGTAAATTTTTGCGGAAACTTCGAACCCTGTGTTGCAATTCATCCCAGAACCTTTCTCTAAACTATCCTATCTAAACTATATATCCTTATAAACTATATAAATGTTATATACTATAGTACATAACATTTGTTTTTAATTTAATTTTTCCTAAATTGCCTGATATTTTAGATTAAGAAAAAATATTTTTATTTTCGTTCTAAGAAAAGATTTAGGAAATATTTTCATAATTAATTTTCCTAAAGGTTTCAGATAGATAGGAAATAGTTTTCATAAATATTTATTATCCCAATCCTTTAAGATGTTAAAAAAACATGAAAATATTAGAAAGAATTTTTAAAAAATTGAAATTCAATTACTAATAAAAATAGTACTGATGACAAACGAATAATGAAAGTGCCGCTGGATAAGCTTTCATTGGCTACATAATTTTGGCACTTGCAATAAAATTGTGTGTTGAAACAGTAATGTCATATAATTCTTAGAAATAAATATGACATGCACTGATACTGGAGCCGCGGCGACTCAGGGAATAGAGTGCTCACCTCCCAATGATGTCACAAGGGTTCGAATTCCAGTGGCGGCTGGTCTTTCCACATCCGGCTCGCACCGACCCCAGTGATCACGTAAAGACCCTCTTTGCCGTCAAGCAAACCATGGGTAGTTTTCTTCTCCATACAACGCAAAGGCTGGTTAGTTCCACTAGAAAGTCTTCCACGAAGAAGATATTTTTTAAAGATAAAAATATTTTTTTTAAAAATGAATCAGCTTCAATTGCGAATACATTGCATCGTATAAGGCATTGCTCTCCTTTGTTTTCTAATTATAATTAATAGTTGCGTCTGAGGGGGTCATTTGACGGACACTTTATTGATTTTTTTAAAATTGTTTGGTTGTTCAAACGATATTATTCTCAAGTCTAAGGATATGTGTTAAAATTTCTTAAAACATTTACATATGCTAAAAAATGTTTATAAAACATTTTTAAATAATTTTTTTTTACTTTGTCCTTGTCACTCAATACTGTTAGCACAGATTTCTCTTAAATTCGATAATGCTAATATGATATGAGGTGGGTTAAAAAACTCTGTGTAGTATACATTTAATGTATAATATTGTCTATTTCGGTAATAGGCATTGCTCTCCTTTGTTTTTTTACTTATTATTAATAGATGCGTTAATTGGGGGACGGTTCTTTTAAATTATTTTTTTTGGCTCAAAAGAAAACTTTCATATTCTTTTATTATAAATTTAATTAACGATTCTGACCATCAATGCAAACATACAGTATATCTGATATGATAGATTCCTTTTAAACAGAGCTCTTAAAAGACCGAAAGAATGGCAGCAAAACTACGAAGATAAATTAATTTTTTAACGTTTATTTTCAGCATATAATTGAATGATTAATTTTAAAAACACCAAATACCTGGTAACAAAATCTTAAGTTATTATATTTTAATTTTATAGCTAAAGATAACTTCATTATTACAATATCAACGCCGCAGTTTACGTAATGTTTTAAGGACTGCATGAACCCTGTTAATAATAAAATAGATGTTTGGTTTTACGAGCGTAAGATTCGGATTAAAATAATGCTCAACACCCAAATGTAATACAATATATTTGATTGTAAGAAATTAATTGGCTTCAAAAAATATGAAGAGGGTAATAAAAATCGAAAAGTTTCGAGAACTCAGAAATAAACGAACATTGTAACCAGACCTGAATTAAGAAAGCTAAAGTGATTTGAAACAAAATATGAAGTTGCCAACGAAAAATAAAGCTGGAAGAACCGCACTATTTAAGAGTAAAATAGGAAATAAAATAAGAGTTACGTTAGATAATGGGTATGGCTCTTAGATTGAAAAAAAATATTAAAATATAATTCGTCACAAATTTCTAAAAATTCAATGCAGAACAATTTTATTAATTTTTTTGACTGCTGCTCTGAAAAAAACAAACATTGTTTAAGGATGATAAACAATTCAGTCTACAACTGAAATTTCAAAAGTCGAATGAGACAATGGAAAGACTCATCTCCCCTGGAATCAAAGTTAAATAGTTACAAGGCAAATTATTTCGGACAAATTAACGTCTCTGTTCCACTCGAAATTTTTTGAAAATGTTTTTTATTTTTCGATCCAAAATTTATATATATTTCAGGGTTTACTTCAGAGAATATTTCGATAGAATTTATTGTTTTTTGTCCTTTATTTAATTCTTATTTCTTGATTACAATTACTGAAGTTATATGATTTAATGCATGTTATAGTATAATGGTAAGCGTGGCTTTTCCTCATCTTTCCTGTTGCTCTCAACAAAATAAAGGAACCAGTTTAAATAAATAGCAGTTGAATTGTTTCTAACTGTTTCAAGCAATAAAATGTTTTGTGCAAACAGACTTCAATTCTGGGGTTAATGAAATCATTGACACGGTACAATTGAGCCGCAATGAAATATTAACATTCACGTCTCTCTAGAACAAAACATAAAAATAAAAAAATTCTATTTATAATTTCTGAAAAGATAAAAATAATATGCTAAATATAATTTGCTGAAGAAATTAAAATTACTGACAAATTACTCCTCTAAAGTAAGTTATAGTCCAAAAATGTCTTAATATACGTCACCTTACCTTAGAAAAACCTTAGGTTAGAAAAAGAACAATTTTTTGAGATGATTCTAAAGCTTTTTTTTGACATATCAATATTTTGTGAATTGTACTAAGGTTGATAAATAGTATTAACTTTTTTAAGCGAATTTTTTCACCATTATCTTTTTTAAAAGGGCAAATTTCTTAAAGTCAGCAGGAGAGAATAAGCTTGAACTGCAAAGTAAAATAGTAATTCGAGAATTTTTTGTCCTTTTAAAAAACAACGCAACCTATTGTATTTTTTTTGAGCATTAAATTAATAAATAAGAAACAATAAAAATAAACAGTCAATAATTTATCTACATTTCTTGAAAAAATAATATGCTGTGTAACTAGCAACAAGTAATTTTAAAACAGATTTTTTTAAAAATTTCTAACAAGTTTAATCAACAATTCTAAGTTACTTTCATTAAGAGCCTGATAATAATTTAAAAACAAGCATTTAATTTAAACGAAATCCTAAATTAAAATACTAAAAAATAGATTAGTATAATATTAAAAAATAATCTATGTGGTAGCGAAAAGAATAAAATTTTGAAAAAATAAGATTAAATAGTTGATAAAATAGTCACGTGAAACATGCGTGGTTATGTAATTAAAAAATTAATTTCAATGGTAATACGTTTAAGATGATAACATCTTGAGAAATTTTAAAATATTTGAAAATGGTGGCTACATATTTGGTAATTCTATTCTCTTTATAGTGATTTGAAATATAAAGCACAATTTCACATAATCATTGTTGATATTACAATTTTATTCAGGAAGATATAACGGTACCTTTTTATAAAACCTTTATCTTCATTTAAGTTGTAATTGCTTGATAATTAAAAAATATATATTGAATAAATTGATAAATATATTATTCCAAATCAATACATATGTGTGCATGATATTGAAATTGTATCAATTATTGAATGAACCAACTAAAAATAAAGTTTTAAAAAAAAGCAGATGTATACATTCTATCAGAAGCACATTTTTATAAAACTCAACATTCGTTGAATATAATGTTTCACTCAAATCCCTTTGATGAATTATGAATAAATTTTCAAAAAAGAAATATCCTATTTCATAATTAAAAAAAAAGAAAATTAATATTCGGCTATCAGGGGAAAAAATATGAATGAAATTTTAATTTTACGTGTGCGTTAAGTAAGGTTTCTCATAAGTTAACCACATTTCAATATTTTTACATTGTTGCCAAATTATTTTTTTTTTGAAAATAATTCATTTAAATTTTTTCCATCTTCTAAATAAAAACAGTTGAAACTTTAGATTTTAAAATAGAAAAATATGTAGAATGATATGGTATAAAAAATGTATTCCTCATAATTGAATCTTTTTCAACCCAATTAAATTAAATATTAAAAAATAATAAATAATTATTAAAAAATATTGTTAGCATGAAATTATCTTTGGGAAAATTAATTTTATTAGTGGGAGCAAATTTTTTGAAATTACTGAATTATTTTTGAAGATATGTCTAAAAACGCAAAAAGTGTCTCTCTTGTCTAAACTATTGGGGCCACAACGTCCAGATTGCCACTACCCTATATTTTGAAGATCAAGAATCTAAATATGTAATATATATATATACATATATATATATATGTGTGTGTGTGTGCGTGTATGTGTGTGTTAATTCAGAGGAAGTAAGTTTTTGTGTCTGATTTTGTAACTTAATAATTAGCATATTTGAGGTCAACCCAAAACATTTTCAGTGATTCTAAGTTCCTAACCCTGATTGTGACGTATACTAAATATAGTTGCTTAAGAAACCTGATGTCAGTGAATGCTAATCTTGATACCTTTACTGGCTTTTATTACTTATAATTTTAAAACGAAAGAAAGACAGACAAATAGGAATTCATGGCCAAGCTGATTCAAACTTTACATGTAATTACATCAATCATGCTGAAAATCAAGCTATGATGTGACCAATTTGGGTATCAATGGAAATTACCCACAAGTAAATTTCTTCTTGAACATGCTACTCCAACACTCATGTTGACAATCAATGTAACTTACAATAAAAGTTGAATATATATACTCTTTGACATGTACAATAAAGAACATTGTAACTATTCTAAGTGATTACAGTAAATATAAATTGATAGCAAATTAAGATTTCAAAACAAATAAATAATTGAGAAGTTTTATAAAACTAAATAAATAAAATCATCAAAATAATTTCACATATGGATTTTCTTAATTATTGAAAGGAATCAAAATAATCTAAATGGTGATTTCTTTGGCATATTGTTTTTGGTAAAAAAAATATGACAATAAAGGCACTATTGAGTATCATAAAAATTTCTTAAAAAATAATTAGATAATCGCTGAAAAGTCAATGTCTACACAAAAAATTTAATATAGTTGAAAATGTGTATATAAACATTTACGAAAACATAAAAGAAAAAAAAACACATTTCTTTTTTATAAAACGAAACAATGCATAAAATTAACAAGCAGTTCTTATAATCCCGATTCTTAAAAATGGAATGCAAACTAATGAATAAAAACATAAATGACCTTTTGCTTACAGCATTTAAAACATTGTGAACCTGTCAATCTAATCCTCTTGTATTAACCATAAGCAAAAGGTTAACCAGCAATTTAAAACAAAATTTTTTAAAAAACAATAACATTTAAACTCAAGTGTAAACTAAAATAAACAAATATAATCATAAATATTGCTGTATCTTCAAAGAAATTAATAAATATAAAGAAATTTTTGCAACACAGATACAACCAAAATAAATGCAAAAGGGAAAAAAGTGTTTGACTATACGATGACATAAAAATATCAAGGAAAGTTTCACATTTCTTGCCATAATTAAATGAAAAAGAATAAAAAATAAATAATCATGTGTGTTAAAGGTTATGCCCTGGTTTTCTGAATGAAGGAAGAAGATTGTATAACAATGACATGTTTTCTTAGTAAATTGATTGGCACCTATTACAGTAATTGAACTCTCATTTAATTTCCTTGCACGATTGTCAATCTTTTCATGAAAAAATTAAGAAATATGAAACGCATGTTTGTAAATTAAGAGTAAAAATAAAACGACATTTGCTAAAAAGAATCAAACTGATAAATATTCTAACTGAATGTCATTTCAATAAAAATTATATACAAACATATACACACAGTCGATGCTCTATATAACAACCCTAGTGGTCCAGATGGAAAAGGACGCTATAATGTGAGTTTGCTATATCATGACTACATAAAATTAATGCAAATATTTACTTATATTTCATAAATACTGGACTTATTTAGGCAAAAAAGTTTTACAATTTAAATAGAATTACAAAGCTGACTAGTACGCAGTTTTTTTAAATGTCAATAGAGTATTATACTTAATATTATACGTTAAAAGATAAAAACACATTTCAATCTTTTCAATATCTTTTAGCATTGAGCGGTCTAAAATTCAGGGTTTTCTGTAGATTTCTAAATTTTGCTTCACAAAAACGTCGTTATGAAATCGGAACATAGAATTATATCACAATTTTTTATTATTGTAAACTGAGTGCTTTTCGGGATCTTAAATAATTTGTGATTTTAATGTTATTTTTCTATTCACTTTCGTTAAAAAATTTTAATTTTTGCTCTAAGTATGCATTGCTACTTTGGTAAGGAGCAGCCATTTTCGTTAAATAACATACTTTCCTGCGCAAAACAAAAATCAATAAAATGCATTTAATACAAAGTGTTTGAACTCCCATATAAACTGTCTCTTACAACGCTTCACAAAAATATTGTATACGATTTTTGAACATGAAAAATATGATTGATGAATACATTGAACCATTTGAAAAGAAACTTAGAAAGGTTATGACTGTACAGAAAAATCTAATTCTTAAATGATGATAAAATATAGACTTCAAATTTTTAATAATGGTAATTAATTGATATTTTCCAATTCTTTTGACCATAGATTTCGTCCAAAATCTTTTTTTTCCTTCATAGAGAGTTCAATATTTTTCATGTTTATCGAGCAGTAACATCAAAAGAAATACTTATTACACAAGTGTTTTGGGGATTTTTGTTATTGATTTACTCGATGTCAATGGAAAAATATTAGCTATAAAAGCTCAAAAATGTTTAACATCTATTTTTGGAGTATTTTTCTGAGAATTAAAAAAAAAATGGAACAAAATTTTGAATGCTACATTGAAATGAACAATTCAGTTTGGACATTCTAAAAGGCATTAAAATAACATTGTGTTTATGAAACAGCACTAAATATAGCAGTCATTATAATCGAAGAGTCGCAGTAATAAGGGGGTCCTGAGGAAGAGCATAGACTGTTTATATAAGTTTAGTTAACTATAATTTTGATCAGAATCTGGAGTTTAAAATCTCATTCTGCATGCATTACTAATTATAAACTTAAAAAAGACTTATGACAAACACTTAAGAAAATTAAAAATCATAAATAAATCTTTTGCAAAAACTTCTTTTTTTGATTACCATAACATTATCAAAATTGATAATATAATTACTAATAACATAATCTCTATATAATATTCACTATATAAAAACAAACACACTAAAACGAGTGTTCATTGTTCTGACAACATACTATGTTATCAATATTTTAGAATTATAAAAACAGTAACAAAATTTTCACCTAAACATACAATTAAACAACAATAATTTAAAAAAAGTACATTAAAATTCTATTTATTAAAACATCACTCAAAAGTAAAATTTTATTTAATAAATGTAAAAGAAACTTAACAAAATAAAAACATTACACAAACTTTTTCAATACAACTAAGTTTTGTAAACAAAAACTAAATTTGAATAAAATACTAAAACTTTTTATTTTACTTTATATATAAATAATATGTTATAGTTATAGACAAAACGTCACATAAATATAGATATTAAATTTACTAGTATTATAAGCATTTTAGTTGCATGGTGGCTAATTATGGATGCTTTTGCTTTGATAAATATGTTAACTATCATGCCTCTTAAGTTTAGATGGTACTGAACGAATGGGAGAAAAATTATTCATGCACAGATGACAATCACATTACTCAAAAAGATACCCTAAAAGATGGAGAGAAAAAAATGTATAAAAAATGGGAGCTCAGTCTTTTTTTGGCAGTAACACAATAATTGTAAATCCTAGCAGGAGTACGCAAATTATGCAATGAAATTCAAATATCACATACAAGAATACTTTCACATATTATAAAGAAATACAGACTCCTTTTCAAACTTAACTTTTCTAATGCTGATTATCAATAGGATATATATATATATATACAGTTGGTCCTCCATTTAACGAAGTCACTAGATTCCGATAATAAGTTCGTTGTATGGAAAATTCGTTAAATAGAAAATAGCCTTTTGAAATACTTAAACAACACAAAACAGGTTTTAAATTCATAAACAATAGATATAATTAAAATAGCAATTGATTTTATTAATCTATTTATTATATAAATCTTTTGATTTTATAAATCTTAACCATAAAAGAAATCTGCATGGAAAGCAAGAATAAAGCGAAACATTATCTAATGTTACACTATCATGCTACATACATTTTTAACTAAATAAGTTAAATCTATGTATAAAATTATAGCTGCATTTAATATAAAAGTAGTTTTAAACATACATTGCCACATGGGATCTTAAGTTCAATTGCTACTGATAAAATTCATTAATTTTGTCTTAAGTTTTTCGTTCGAAATGCAAACAAAAAGGGATTTTGCCTCTTTCTCTAAAAGTTAATTGGTTTCAATAATCAATTCAAAGTCATTTTCCCCATAAAATATGTTCACAAGTTTGAGATGTTTTGTTATATTTTGGGAAATGAGGAAAGTGGATCTCAAAGAAAAGTTCGTTAAATAGAAAATTCACTTCGCTATTTGGAAGTCATTTTACGAAGAAATTTCCAAAAAATGTTCTTGGTTCCTTGAAAAAAAATCGCAAAAAAAAGAAATTCGCAAAATGGAAGTTAGTTCGTTAAATAGAAGTCCGACTGTATACATATATATATATATATAAAAATTTAATAGGATGCTTAAAGGCATATTATGAAACAAATGCATTTCTATTCAGACGTTGATATACACATGGTGTATCATTCAGATATTGAACATGAAAAGTAAACATATGCTGCCATATTAAAATCCCTCTTCATTTTCTCGTTAGAAAAAAAGAATTACTGTTTAGTATTGAAAAGAATTGTATGCATAGTCTTTAATCGTCTTCTTCAGGCACAGTAGGACAGTCTATGCTTTCCATAATGTAAGAAGAATCATGTTTAGCTAAAATTCTTAAAAGTGGGCGAAGTTTCAGCCACCATTGATGTTGCGGTATCCTATGCCTAAAAAAAATTAAGTTTATAAATTTATAGATTCATAAGACATTGCATACATAGATGGAATCAATCTTAAAAGAAGTTTCACATTAAACGGGTTGTTACCCAACATTGTTTTAGACAAAACAAAAGAAAGCTTTTAAATTCTCACTTATTTTCAATATAGAACTTAATAGCAAAGCATTTATTTGTGGGACAGAGATATTTTTTTTTCACTCTTTACGCTCTTACATTGAAGATTTGAATAATTAAATAATTATCTCTAAAACTTTTAAAATCACCAATATTATAGAATTATTCTTTGGGCTCATTAATGCAAAGTTTCACTGTAATTTATATAAAAGCTGATGTTAACACATGACGCCCGGTGGCTGAAGGGTAGAGTTCCGCACTCCCATGCCACAAGTCTTGGGCTCGATCCTCAGGCTGGGCAAGGTTGACTCAGCCTTTCATCCCTTCAGTGGGTCGATAAATGAGTACCAAGCATGCTTGGGAACTAAACACTGGGGGTTCCGCGTTCGGCTGCCCACCTGACCGGAACATCTCCTCCTGCACCCCTGAGCCCAAGGTCAAGAAAACTGAGATGGGCACAGTAGGCTTTGGCCCTCCATGGGCTGTCACGCCACTGAGTTTAGTTTGATGCTAACACATAAATCTTTTTTACTACAGAAACTCTCACTGTCCAAGCTAAAATGGATTTCATAATGTGTGGTCACTATAATGTGTGTGTGCAAAATATCTTAAATATTTATTCATAACAAGCAAGTACTGGACTAACTTATATACTTAAAAAACCTATATAAAATTAGGAAACTGATAAATTAAAACAAATCATCACAGCCATTTTTTTTTAATTAAATAACTTATGCACAGAGAATTTCATAACATGAAAAGCAGAAGAAAAATCTGGATATGAGAAGAACTTAGAAATAATCTATGGAAACTAACGTTACACACACCCAAAAACAGAGAGAGAGAGAAAATTAAATTTCCAAACAAGGAAAGCATGTTTAAAATATTCATTGTACAATTAGAAAAATTTTATATCTTCAAAAGGCATCTATTTTAATCTAATGAATCAAATGTCATGCAGATTTCCATGTAATAAAGTATTAGATTATTTTGATTACCAATAATGCGAAGTATTTAATATTTTCCCAACTTTTTGATCTAAGGTTTTGACAACACTGCAGTCACTTAGAATAAGTATCCCTCTCCCTTTATTCAAAATGATTAAACATATTTCAAGTACAATATGTGTTAGTGGTAATATCAAAAGAAATAATGGTTTAAATAATTTCTTTCTAACTTTTAGTGAATTTTCTATTTTGTTTAGAAAGTGCAAATACGTATTAAACTAGTTTATGAAGTTAGTTAATAAAAACAAGTTTAAAATCAACCAATTGGTAACCAAGCTAGAGGATGTCCAAAACTTTCATAACTGGTCTCCATTAACATGAATTTTAAAACAATATGAGCATTGAACTGGACGCCCAGTGGCTGAGTGGTAGCGCTTCGTGCTTCCGTGCCACAGGTCCTGGGTTCAATCCTCGGGTCAGGCAAGGCTGACTCAGCTTTTCATCTCTTCAGTGGGTCGATAAATGAGTACCAAGCTGCTTGGGAACTAAACACTGGGGGTTCCGCGTTCGGCTGACCACCAGACCGGAACATCTGCTCTTGCACCTCAGAGCCCAAGGTCAAGAAAACTGAGATGGGCACAGTAGGTCTTGGCCTTCTATGGGCTGTCGTGCCACTGAGTTTTGTTTAGTTTAGAGTATTGAACTGGCAAGTTTTAGAGACAAGGAGAGTTACATGGAGAAATATTATGTTCTAGAGAAGACCAAAGCCCGTTATGGGCTGTTGTGATGGTGACGATGTTTATGATGAGATTATCTTGAAAAGGGATGAATGAAATTAAATTTCAGTTGCTACATGGGAATAAAGAGTTTAGTTCAAAAGGACATTAAAAATTGTATCTATAGAAAAGAAAATACACACTTTATAATTTGATGATTACAATAAAAAGGTTGCGAATGTAGGGTTTCCTACTAAAAAAGCACAAACTGGTTCATTTTTCACTTAAAAACAATTTTCCAAAAAAAGAAGTTGAACTTACTTGAAATCAGTTGCAGATTTTAGAGACTGCACAGGAGAAAAGAGATATTGTCTTCTAACAAGTCCCATGAGAACTGCTGTTTCAGGATCAGAGCATGAAATTGAACCATCTGGTTGTTTAAACTTTCTCAGTTGAGTTAAAAGCCAATCAGTAGCTTTTGCTGCCATTTTAGTACCGAAATTCCTATCAAAAGGAGATGGACTGCCACCCTAAATTTAAGATGAAAAAAACAATTTTTTTAAAATGACAGTAAGAATATATTTCCATCAAAATATTTTGATTTAGAATTTAGATTTAAAGTAAAAAATACTAATTTATTAAAGCAAATATATGCACAATACAAAAGTTAACTTATAGAATGAAAGCTGTTTTGCAACCTCTCCAAGTGAAAATTTACTAAAATAAAAGATAATTTATGTAATTAAAAAGAAATTATAAAAATTGGCTTTTGTGCCTGAATTAAAGTCGAAATGTACTGTGGGACCACCTCCCAAGCTGTGCATACATTTTATTAAAAGAGAAAAGAAAAACATTTAATGGAGATTAAATATAAATACAATAAAAATTTTTTTTGATGTTGTTCTATCGATGCACCTCTTAACTTCAAGTACAATCTTTAAAGATGCACACAAATAAAAAATGGTGAATGAGTTTGTTTCCAACACACAGAAATAGCTATTTTATAGTAATTGAATGGTTTGGTGACAGAAAACTCATTAAATCAATCCTAATCTAATGATGTGCCCTACCTCTTTTCTCATGCTTCATGCAGAGCTAAACGAAAAATGTAAAAAATGTTCCCTAATATCACAGAAAAATATATATTTGTCATGCTTAAATATATGCATAATGTATTTCTTACCATTTAAAAACTAAATTATTATTTTTTTAAATTCGTTTTCAATAAATAAATAAAAAACATTAATATAATCTATAATCTTTTTATACCACAACCTTAAATTGAGTGCAGAATAAAATCAATATTTAGAGATTCCCTCTACATTGGCATAGAATTCAAAAACCCTTACATGGTTGCTAAATGTTTTGATTTTATTGAAATTTCTTAATATATTTCACATTTTCTTTTACACCAAGACATTTGAATGCACAAGACTAATTAAAAGAGCCTTGGAAAGTAAATAAAACAATTAATAGCCAATACATGAATTTTTAATTTTCTTGGCGAAAACTATTCTAATGTATACATTATTACACTTGTATTTTTGATTTCTTGGTGAACGGAGGTGTCCTGTCCTTCCTCCGGCAGCCACAGTCTTTAGGTTATTTTCAAAATGTAATATATTTAATAATTCTTTGTACATAAAAATAAAGATTAGATTCCTCTTTACTTTATAGCTACATGATTTCAAAAATAAAATGTTTATTATTTATCAATTTGATTCTTCAACTTATGTAAATCATCTTCAGGATAAATATTATACTGCCTCCCAATTTCTTGAACAAATATTAATCATCAACATCTTCAACAAATCAAAATATTCACCACAACATTGCATATTTCTCTGATACCAATGGGCTTCACCCTGCACACCAACCTTTAAAACTTGCAATGCATTGATAACTTCATACATAAAAATTTGGACATAATCAACCAATCAAATGTTTCCAATCTGTATTTAAAGCTTATGTAGCCATCTTTGAATTCAATCAGTGTGAATTTGATTGGACATCATTTATTGTGCTAAATATCCTTTAAGCTAGATTTAATTAGATTTATAATTTTCAATAACACTTATTTTAGATGTTTCTTACATTTTTTTCCCAAAGCTCTTTTTTTATATGCTGTGCTGCAATCAAAATATTTTTGCAACAAAAGTTACAAAAGGTAATAGAGAAATTAAAGTTACAAATCTAAAAGATAAGAACAAATATAGAATAGGCATAGAAATATAGCTTTTGCCCTCTAGACAATCAGCTTTAATTTAATAACTACAGAAAATAATCTATTTTGAATGTACAATTTTTTAAAATTTAATTATGCTTTACTTTATACTTCAAAGGTTAAACAAAAAACAGATACATTAAATCATTTTCTTTAAACTGCTTTTAGTGTATAATGAAAACAAATCATTATACACTAAACTACTTACTTTTCAAATTATTAAAAATTAACCTGCAGAACTTTTTACGATTTTGAAAATATTATATTAAAGAAAATGCATATTATTTATGTAGATTCAAATATAATAATTAAAACAATAATGCTGATAAGATCGAAGCAAAAGTCACGCTTTTTCAAAAACATTACCTGTTGCATGTGACCAAGAACATTCATTCTAGTTGAAAATATTTTTTTCCCCTCTTCTGAATATAAACGATAAATGAAGTCAGTTGAATAATTTTCATTGGCTTTTTCATTTCTAAAATCAAATATTTATCACATTATACATAATTGTTTCATCAACAAAAAATAAAAAAAATTCATTTTATTTTTTTGCTAATTAACTGTTAAGAGTCATGGTCTCATTTAAAAAATAAAATAAATAACTTTTAACAATAGCCAGATAATATTAAATTTAGAATAACCATTATATATTATACATATACCATAGATTCCAGATTATTTGAAGCAATTGGAACTGTATTTACTTTGAATAATTAAAATATTCAGATTATTGAGGTTAAACTGATTTTTTAATCATTTATTAATAAACTCTGAATCAAAATTTAAAAAAATTACTACATATACAAAAATTACTACAAAATTTACTACATATTATTTAATTTTAATATAACTATTTGAGGTCGAGTATCTAAGTAGAAGCCTTTTCAGTCTTGTGCCATAGGTTCAGGGTTCTATCCTTAGACCAAGCAAGGTTAATTAAGCCTTTCATCCCTTCAATGGGTCGATTAAAAGAGCACCAAACAAAGCACCAAAAAGAGCCCCCAAAAAAGGTCATGCTTGGTTTTAAACACAAGGGGTTTACGTTTGGCTGGCCACCCGACAGAAACATCTCATCCTGCACCCCAGAGCCAAAGGCCAAGAAAACTGTGTTGGGTACGGCAGGTCTTGGCCTTCCACAGGCTCTCGTGCCACATAGTTTAGTTTTGTATGACTATTTATTAAATGTATTTCTGTCAAATATGAATTAAGATAGTAACTTTAAAATTTCCCAGCATTATTAGTCTAGATATCACTTCTCTTTAGCTTTATTTTTAAATAAACCTTTTGTATAAAGCACTGCCTAATTTGGAATCGCTAGCTGATTTTGTTAGCTTAAAATTCTTTTTTTAAGTTTTGTATAGCTCTTTTATCATTCCCTTTGCAATACAGTATTGTATCCTCCATGCACAGACAACAGAACTTGTTCCCTTTCAGAAAAAGTATAAAGTATATGGTATAAAAGTATAAGGTTACTAAATTAAGCTACACTAGTATTAATTAAAATAAGAATGAAACAACAAAAATTACACTATTCAGACTTTTTTAGAAAAATTAAGGCAACTAACTTCTAATGCGAGCAACAAAATAATTATTCGCTACTCACATGAAATGATAAATTCTACATAGTGATGTAGCACAAAAGAATGTTTACGATTTTCAAAGATCTTACTTGCAGTTGAACTTAAATATCATGTTATTGAAAATGTGATGAGAAAAAAATGATGTATATGAGTAAAAAGAATTGGAACAGAGTTTTATTAACAGAAACATCTGGATAATTGAAATATTACTGCATAAATATAAAATCTAAATATAAGAAAGGAGAAAAAATATGAAATTTAAATTTATGAATGCACTTTAGGTATTGAACATTATTTTCCTGATTACAACTAACTTTAAGTGTAAAAATTCCAAATCCTTTAAAAAAAAAAGAAGGTTTTCTTTGTTTTGTAAATAAAAGTCATATTTTAATTCTATCAAAAAGTAATAATAAAATCAGGGTTGCCACAGAAAAAAATGAACAAAATAGTTGCTTTTAGTAGCCTAAATCATGAAAATAGTAGCTAAAAACTAGGAAAATATTTGCCTAAATAAGAACAGAAATTCATCAAAAATATGACTAAAATTTTGTTAATGACATAATTGTCATATACCATGATCCATTCAGTCAAGTTGGTGGCAAATATGATAATTTTTATATAAACGTTAATGTTTTATGGATTTTTTTTTAAAATTCATGCGGAATTTCGTAGCAATAATCATTGAAAAGGAGATCGAGAAATGAAATAGAGTTACAATGGAATCTGAGCAGATTGAACGAATTTAAAAATGAACACTCAAATTTGAAATTCAAAACTTTTTATTTAAAAAAAAAAAGTTCAGTGTGTTCCAAAACTATTTTGTGGGGTGCAGATTTTTAACACAATTTATGCTTTTTTTAAAAAAAAAAAACATTGTTGGAGTACAGAAAAGTCTTCCAATAGTCTCTTTTTTCTGAAAATAGTTGCTTTTTTAACCTTTTCAGGCAAAAAAAAGTTGCCATAGTCGCCTTATGCCAAAAATAGTTGCATTTTAGTTGCCTGTGGCAACCCTGTAAAATATAAAAAGAACTTTTGACCTATCCAGGCCATATAAAATAAATTAATCTAGGAAAAAATTTATAATTTAATTCCAGGCAGTGATATAATTTTTCCCCTCTTAGCGCTTAATTACCATTAGAAACTGATATAAAAGATTGTTTTTTAGCATTTTACTATGGTATTGATATGTTTTCTTTTCATACAAAAGCTCTTTACAAAATAGCAATAGTTAAATTATACCTCAAAACCAAACCTCTTTGCACTCCTTCAGCCATTTTAGACTGCATGTGATGAACATCTCCCATTAAATCTCTGGATGAAAAAGGTTCCTCAAATATATAAGCAGCATCAGCACCACCAGCTAAACCTGCCAGTGTAGCCAAATAGCCACAGAAACCTCCCATCGTTTCAACAACAAATACTCTGCGCTTCGTGCCCTGGGCTGATTGACGTATTCGATCGCAAATCTAAAAATAATTAAATTGTGGGAAACATATATTTATTAATTGAACATTTTAATAATATAAACTCTGAATCTTTTACGTAGTAAGATTAATTACAATAATTATACATAAATTAAAGTACTCTAGATCAGGATTTAAAGTTTCTACTAGTCAGCTCAACATTGGCAATCCAATATTAGGCGCTTGTGAGTAAATAACGGTGTGTAACACAGTTTGACTATTGAATAATAGCGTTTGACTTGTGAATAAAAGCCTTTGATACGTGAATAATAAAGTGGGACTAGTGAAAAAGTTTGAGAGTTACCAAGCTTGACACTAGGTTTGCAAAGAATAGATGATATCTCTGATATTTTACTAATTTGAATGACTTATAATAGGCCGGGATAGCCTGGTCGGTAAGGCGGTGGGCCCATGTCCGAGAGTTCGTGGGTTCCAACCCCGCCGGTCGAAGACGTGTAGTAGTGACGTGAAGATAGTGTAGTAAAGTGACTGATGCACGTTAAATCTGTCGGGTCGCAAAAGTCCTCCATGTTCCTATAACAAATCAATACCTCTGGAAGTACTGGATTGGAGATCGATCGTTCTCTGATTCAGGTCAAAATTACGATCTGTGGATGAATGAATGGGTCTGCCCTATAAAAGGGTGTGACGTATGGTGTGGCAGAAGTCGAATTCTTGGCCATAGATGGCGTCACTGGAAAGCAAGAACAATCGCACCCCTTCTGCCTAAAACAGGCATACGTCAACAACAATGACTTATAATGATACATAATGATATTCAAACCATTAAATGATATATGATAATGATATTCAAACCATTAAAAAAAATTAATATTTTTTGGGAAAATAGTAGCGAGCAAGAATTTTAGAATGGGTAGAACCTTTAGAATTGAAATTTCATGCCCTGCTCTTGATTATTAATTCGGAACTTTATTTAAAAATACCAAGTCAATACTTTTAATTAGAAACAGTATAGCAATATGTGAATTACTTTCAACTAATAATAGATTCATATAAAATAATATTTGAATTCAAATACTCATTCTTTAAGATTAAATATTAATTCATATAAATTTTATAACAACTTTCAAATAATGAGATTCATGTAAAATAATGCTTGAATATAAATATTAAAATTTTTGTAACAATTTAATTAGCAATTAAAACAATAGTATATTCCCACAAAAACTTGTATAATATTAATGATTAAAAATCATTACGCAGATACCTCAGTGATTTCATTTATAGCTGTGTCAGCTCCCAGAGAGAAATCGGTGCCAGGAACATTGTTGCTGATGGTAGCTGGCACAACACACATAGGAATTTGTAATTCTTTATACTTCTTTCGTTCTTCTGCCATTTGAAGAACAGAATGAAAAGCCTAAAAGCATACAGAATTATAAAAGAGGCAAAGGTAATTGAGTCTTTATTGAGACATCCAAGTCCACATACACAAATAGAACAAAAGTTTATTTATAATTTACGGAAAATAGATGAGATATTACAGTACAATTAAAAGATTTTCACTTACTGATCAATAAATAATAGCTACACTAACAGTTACATTACAAAAAAAAGCTTTAAGTAAAACATGTTGGCAAACAATTACAAAGTTTAGTTAAAATTACTTAAAAGAAAATTAAAGTAATTAAAAGAAAATTAATACTATTTTAAAGTTTATTAATACCCAAATAAATAAATTAAATCTCATTAACATTATTAATCTAATATTAATCAATATGAATTATAAGAATTAAAGTGAAGGAAAAAATATATCCATATTAATTAATATACAGAGTGATGGAAGATGTTTTCAAAACAATTTAAATTCTAAACTGTGGAATATATTATTGTAATTATGATTGATTTTCTTAAAAAAAAGTTTTTATCATGTTTGTAAATTCAAAATATAAAAATTAGAGTAATTTTGAAGTTACACATATTTAAAAAAAATTAAAAATGAATTTTTAAAAATGTCAACTTATTTTTATACTTTAAGCAATATAAGGAATTTAATATATATTTTTAAATAGTCAAATATTTTTACCTCAAATCCACCAATTACTAATAGAGCTTCAATCTTGAATTTTTTGAGCTGCTCAACAATTTGTTCCATATACTGATCCGGCAATGTTCTAGTAAGTAAAAAAAAACTATGAAGCAATTATTATATTCTAAATAAAGTAGTACTTCATACTGATTCTTTTATATGCAATTAAGCTAATAATGTTCATTTTACATAACCTTTTTGATGCAGATGCAAACTCATTATTTACATGTTAGATAAAGAATACAAATCCATATGTATAAAAAATAGGTCTAAAAATTCTAAAAAAAGATTTTATTACAATTTATTGATCAAATTGATTGATTATCAGAATTGAATAAACCATAAAAACCTTTTAGTTCCTAAAAATGCTCCACCTTGTCCTACCCATCCTGTCACATCTGACCACTGCATTTCTTGAAACTATTTCAGTAAACAAATAAAAAAAAATCAATATTTGGCAGACAGATAACAGAGAAAAATGTATTTTTCAAAGCAAGTACATGCATATTCATCATCATTATCTAAAAGTTAGGTTTGTTTTTAATAAATGAAAATAATTCTTATTTTTGAAATGAAATTTTTAAGGACATAACCTCAAACATTAAAATACAATATTTTAAAAATATGTTTTAGTATCCATTACTTTAAATATTACTTAAACTGAAAAAAAAACTTTTTTATTTCACACTCATTTTCGAGAAATTTTTTTCTAATGACTGATTTCTTAGGACCATGAGCTAACTACATATCTCCCATGATATAGACACATGCAAAAAACCTTTCATGGCAATCTCAGATTGACCTCCATTGGTAATTTAAAATTCAAAGTTTAGATAGGTAGGTAGGTACATTATTTATGTCGAACTAGAGCTAAACAATGGGCTATTGGCGACTGTCTGGGAAATATCCCTGATGTTGATCCGAAGACATGCCATAGGTAGGTACATTGTTTATGTCGCACTAGAGCTAAACAATGGGCTATTGGCAACTGTCTCGGAAATATCCCTGATGATGATCCGAAGACATGCCATAGCAATTTTGATCATCTGCAGGGGAGGGGGGGGGGCTCCTCTGCTTTGGTAGCCTGATGACCTGCACTCAAAGTAGAGCACTTTATGGTAGAAAATTTTAACGAGAACCATCCCGAACACCCTCAGTCCTTACGAAACCTGATCAAAGTGGTCGCCCACCAGCTCACTAACCATGATGCTTGACTTCAGTGTTCTACTGGTAACCATGTCTTTACGATCAGTCCACTGNTGTAACTAAATAGTGTTTTCTCAAGGTCATAGGGGCCCCATGATCCTAATGTGCCCAGGGCCTCAAATAGTTTAAAGACGGCCCTGCGCCCACCAGCTCACTAACCATGATGCTTGACTTCGGTGTTCTACTGGTAACCATGTCTTTACGATCAGTCCACTGCCGGACTTCAAAGCTTAGAAGAAGAAAAAAAAGAGTTCATATAAACTAAAAGTAAACCAGGAAGCTTTAGATGAATTTTTTTCTTCAAAGTACAAATAAATTATGGCAGGATTACTTTTCAATTGTGTATTACTGTCATTAATTATTTCCATTTTGACATTTTGAAGAAGAAAAAAAATTAATCATCTGAAGCTTCATGGTTTACACGAATTTACGTTTTTCCCAACACTTTAAATTTTAATTTATAATTAAAATTTTAAATTTAAATTTTAATTGTAGTGCTCAATATAAGGATCCCGGTGGAATGTGAGGTCACTATGTCTTGAGTACAAAAAACTATTGTAAATATTTAACAATCACTAATAAATATTGAACTTATTTTGACAAAATCTTGCTTTACTTTAAAAAGGGTATTGAAACTGGTAATAATTTTAAAGTCAATAAAGCACAAGTATACTATAGAGCATAACACATTAAAAGCACAATTACAATTTTTGTCCCTTCAATATAACAAGTAATGTAATAATAACACAGTTTTTTTTTATTTGAATGTAGATGTTCAAGATTTCAGTGGAGAAATGCTTGAAGGAATTCAATCTTTCCAAAATAATTAGCATAATTTGCTTTTGCTTTTAACAATTTCTTATTTTGGTATTTTTTTCGATCCACTCCCTTCAAAATTTTTAATTTCCAAGCAAAAGCACAGGTTACGACCAACCATTTTTGCTAAATAACGTAATTCCAGAAAACCTTAAGTCAAAGCTAATATAGAATCAAGAAAAATGTGAATGCCAATTGTTTTACCTCCAAAATAACACACCTATTACAACACTTCACATCTTTTTGTAAATAGAGTTTTCAAAGAAGAAAAATATGATTGATAAATTTATTGAACCCTTTGAAAAGAAACTTCTAACAAAGGTAATGAATGCATACCAGGGAGACTTATTTTCACACGGAGATGCAATGGACACATCTATTGCTCAATAATAAAATGTAACATATCAATATCTTTTTAACATAGAAAATGGAACTCTGTGTCTCATGGTCGTTATAATTGAAAAGCTGCACTGAAGAGCATAGACTGTGTAGGTTAAATAGAATTTAACGGATTTCTCCTATAGTAAAGTTTCCTCTTAACTATGGGAAGTTAAAAACTAAAGGCAAAAACCAAGTTATTTTAAGGTAACCTGGATCTTTGACGCCCGGTGGCTGAGCAATAGCGCTTCGCGCTGTTGTGCCACAGGTCCCTGGTTCGATCCTCGGGCCGGGCAAAGTTGACTCAGCCTTTCATCCCTTCAGTGGGTCGATAAATGAGTACCAAGCATGCTTGGGAGCTAAACACTGGGGGTTCCGCGTTCGGCTGACCACCTGACCGGAACATCTGTTCCTGCACCCCAGAGCCCACAGGTCAAGAAAACTGAGATGGGCACAGTAGGCCTTGGTCCTCAAGGGCTGTCGTGCCGTTGAGTTCAGTTTAGTAGCAATACACAAAGATATAGATTTATGGGATGGAAAACACAATGTCTTTAACAGTATTTTCAAAACTTAAAAGCTAATACATAGCTCATTTATTCAAATTAACAATAATTATTGTTTTACAATAAAAAAAGAGGTTACCCAATCTCATTCTCAATATGCCTTCCAAGAAATAGGGTTTCATTTAAATTAAGTTTTTATTATGCCAATTTAAAATGCCACTAATAGTGAATTTCAATTCAATAAAATAGAAAAATTGGCTCTTTTTATTAAATTTATGCAAACATATAAATTTATAATCAAGCATAAATAATATATTATGAGAAATAAAAATATTCTTAAATATTAATCATAGCACTAACAACACAGAAAACAGATAAGACAAATTACTAAAAGTTTTAATCACAATTTTCAAAATTGTGTAGACAGTTTAAAAAAATATATATCTTTCCTCGTGTGGGAAAAATATTTTCTATATATTGCATATACATAGTGAAATTTTACAAATTCTGCATAGCGAGAATTTAATGTTTAAGAATTGCTTGGTAAACAAAAACAAATTATTTAATACATTTTAAAACACTTTACAATTAACCTACATCTACAAAAAATCTCATGGTTATTTAAAATAATTATGGATACATTGAGAATTAAAATATTTTCATACTTTTAGTTCAGATATAAAAAATTTTAAATAAAAAAAATCTAACAAATTTAAAAATTCATATAATATTGTGGAATGCTCTAAGAACCTTAATTAATATTATTATCAATGATCAGAAAGAACAATTTGATTTTGAAACTTACATTTCCGTCTACAAGTCCATCAATACCATCATGTATGCCATAAACAGTGTCTCCTCTGTATAAGCAATTCCTGACAAATGATCTGACAGCTGCATTCATGCCACAACAAGGGGCACCAACGTGCATGACAGCCAAGGTATACCCTTTCTGAAACAGACAAAACAATAAGCTATAAAGAAAATTAATAAATTTATAAAGACACACCAAAGAATAAAATTTTTTAAACATAATAAAAAATAATTATTTTTGATAAAGTAACAATATTAAGGAATTGCATTTTGTGATAAATTTTGTTAAAGCCTTGGGGAATTTTAACAACTCTGACCTTTTCATTTTATTTACTTTTTATAAAACCAACTATTTTTTTCACCAATTTATTTTTAGGTTCTATGGTAATTACGAATTTCATAGTAAACATTTTGCTTTTATTATAAGGCTATTTTAGGTTCATGGAAACCAAAATATTGTTGATATGTACGACATCTAAGTTGGTGTTTTGTTAATTAATTTAATAAACTGTTGTTGATTAATAAATTTTTGCTCTTCGTTGAAATTAACACTTCAATCGCAATTAATATTTTAATTCATAACATGGGATCTAAAAAATCAACTTTTACAATTAACATCCAGGACTTTATTGCACTAACGTTTGTTTTATTAAAGTTTATTAAAACTTTATAAGCATTTTAGTAAGATGAAAAATCACCATGGGAGTTATTGAGAATTAGGTGTTTTAAAGTAGTATGGAAAAATTATTTTGATTTGTTTTTGTACTTTTGAGATACTTTTCTAGCTGTTTAAAGCAAAACTATTTTTTTTAAAAATTAAATTTAACTTAAATTTCTGATTTTCTACATAATAGCTAAAAAAAAATTAGCCTCATTACAAATTTGCAAAAAATGCTAATTTTATAACAAATATGTAGTTAAGCATATATTTTTACAAAATAATCCTTTTGCAGCACAGATATTTTAAAACTTAAGGAATTTTGAGAAAAATACTTGCTTTGCAACATGCTTTTATCATTCATAAAGAAAAAGTTCACAAATTCACAATATATATATATAAGCTTTTTGAAACATCAATTAATTTTAATATCTTTTCTAAAACATTGAAAAAAAATATAAATAAACACTGCAGCAATGAAGAAAAATATTGTGCAGTTTTTTAAAAGATTTCAGTTATCTAGTACAAAAATAAATTATTAGACACAAATTCCATTCAATAATTAAATAAAAGTGGATTTTAAATTATACATACCTTCTATATGTTTTGAAGCACAACGAAAAGAAATCTCATATTAGACAGGAATAAAAAAAAATTAAAATGTGCTTTATTCATAACGCAAATAAGCATTAAAATATAGTAATGCATCAGTTAACAGAACAATAATCTTACTTCCTACTATTTTATTTCCTTACTTTTTAATCCTTACTATTTTATTTCCTCTCCCATTCCTATTAACTTAGGTTATTTTAATGATCATGTTTTTATTAATTTCGGCAATAAAAAAACTGTCACTAATTGTAACAATACACATTTTGAAGAGAAAAAAAAGCTTACTAAACCAGCAATGAAAACATTAAATTTATAATAATATATCAATAAAAAATATTCATATTATCAATAAAAATTTATAATTCAATTATAATCTCACCAATATTTATGACCCAAGAAATCACATAGTGCAATTGAGAATATTTAATATAAAATATTGTAGAATTGATAATTCAAATGAGTAATTTGTTACAATATCTTGTAAAAAGGAATCAGTGACAAAAAAAATATGTGCAAATGGAACACAGGTTTTTGACATCAAGATGAGAACAATCATGTAAAAAACTAACTAACTATTGTGACGATGACAAATGCAGTATATAGTTTGTTAAACATCACTAAAAATGCTTCGCTTCATGTGTAGATTATAATTCAAATTCATAATTTCAAAATTATATGAAGAAGTAGGATATTGCACATCCATGCAAAATAATTAAGCTTGTGAGAATCTGAATTATGATATAGCATTAGATAAGCAAGCACTCTAAGTAATATTGTTTTTATTAAGTAGTATTTTGTTTAAAAAATCATATTTTTTTACTGTGTTTTGACAACTATATACTTCTGTATTTATTTGGATAAAATATTCTATGGTAGCATTACTGCCTGCTTAACAAAAATAATAGTAATTTAAATTGGCGGTGCTCCAGATTAGCTTGGACAAGTAAGATGCTAATGTATGCAAAATATGATAAATTTTCACAGATGGGACACATATTTGAATTTGATTTGGTAAAATAGAGGTATAGTTTCAAAGTTTTTATTATATAGTAGTTTTAAAATTTTAGTTAGTAAATTGTTTCTTTTATAATAGTTAGTAAACTATTTATATAATATAAATGTAATCAAAAAATTTTCTTCCATCCATGACTATACTTACTTTCCCAAGTTCCTGTTTGGCCCAAACAGACTTAGGTGGTCGTAATCTTGTCAGCATTTTATAAGTTTGTAAGTTTCGCTCAAAGCTCCTAAAACAATAAGAAAGTCTTTAAAATAAAAAGTAATATTCTTTAAAAAAAATGGGACATTAAAATTAGATTGATAATACGGTTTAGAATAACTTTGACAAATAAGTAACATATACTTATTTTGTATCTTTACAAACAAAGAATCAAAAATAGCTTTTGAAACCTGTCTATCATGATATGAAAATTAACTTAGAAAAATTATTGTTGCAAGTAAGTTGTTATAACAATTAGAGCAGCTATCTAATGTTCACATACACAAAATGTGAGTACATACACAACATGCTAATGTTCATGAGTCTATTGATTAACTATACAAATTGATTATTTATTATTTAAATTATTTCAATTTTCATCTGTAAGTGTTCATGACAAGACATACGATGAAATTTTCATGATTTCTCTTTGTTACAGCTTTGTTGAACAATGTATGAAAATTGAAAATTATGTATTAAGAATTAAGAAAATTATGTATATATACAATTATCAAAATTATAGAGCAGCATCCAGAAAAAGTAGAATTCTCTTTGTGCAGATAGTAAGAAAATTTAAAAACATTAAAAGCATTAATAACACATTATGAAAGAAATTAAAGAATGTCATTAGTACCAAGACACAGAATCGAACATACAGAAGCACAATCATTCCGAATTCAACGATTAATGGTGGTACTTCTAATATGAAAAACAGCCATCAATATTTTCTTTCAAAATTTCCTGTTCATGTTATTTACATACATATAATTAGCTATTATTTAACACATGTGATGTATTGATGTACTAATTTTCCTTATTTAACAGAGCAATAGTTAAAAAAAAAAGCATATTAGATAATAAATCACTACCTTCCTCGAAGTTTCACAGCTTCCTCCCACTGTTTTTTATGCATTGCAGCACCAACAGCTTTTGTCTAAAATGTATAAACGCACAATTTCAAATGACAAATTCAATCTTTAAACAAAACAATTCATTAGATTACTAAAGCATTGAATATGCAATTTTCAAAATGGTATATAAAATCTACAAAAAAAAACAATCTATATTACATAAAACACTTATACCAATGTTGTCACAAAACAAATCAAAATTTCTTTTCTCATATTGGTAATGAACAGTTGAAAAAAACTGAGTTTAAGCTGGAAAGAAGTACGAAGTCAAAAGCAAACTGTTCAGATAAACAAATTTTAACACATTTTTGTGTTACTTATGCTTATTAATTTATGCAGATTACATGTTCATTATTTATCATTGCATTTCGGTTTAAATGAAGTTCAATAGCTCACGAAAAAGAAAGAAGCATTTTAAGGGAAAATAAAAACAGAATAAACCAAAATTGCTATGCTATTTATCAGAGATACATAACAATTTTCGAGCAGTGAACCACAAAAAATACAAAATACAGTATTAGGCTTTAAAATTAACATAATTTGCAATCATAAAAATGCAGGGAATATTTTTCGGTTTGAAAGTAAAGTGCATTAGTTACAATTGTACAAGTAATCTTTGTGTCCTGTGAAGATAATAAACACAATTAATAAATTCAAATAAATATGTTTATTAGATTACAGAGCAAATTACAGTAAATTTACATGCATACAACAAAAAATATTATAGCTGCTGCGCGAATTTCGAAATTAAAAATTTTTTTTATTTATCTTATCAACTTGTTTTTTTTTAGTTTATTTATATAAATTCATAAGTAAATACACTGCAAACTAAGTTTGACCCATCGCAAAATTAGACCTTTCATATCGAAATAATCTTATTAAGTGAAAAACATTTAAACTAATAAAATATGCCGTGACCGACGTGACAAAAAATGGACATGGATACTGATTCAGGGTTGCCACTCAAATCTGGAAAAAAAAATTCCCTGTGTTTTCCCTGTACATATTATGCACTATATATTAAGAGGAAACAACAGTTACTGTGCTCTTGTGTGAGCTATATTGGGCTAACTATATTTATTAGTTTTAATTGCTGGAAAAACAGCTGAATATACTTAAATAATGCTATAGTAAATGAAATAGTTTAGTATAGCTGAAATATCATGGTTGAATATCCCATAGATTACACTTTAAGTGGTCACCATTTTTTAAAAGACAAAAATAAGAAACAAAATTCCCTGTATTTTCCCAGTTTGTAAAGAAAAAATCAAAATTCCCTGCATTTTCCCTGTTATTTTAGGTGATTTTTAAATTCCCTGTATTTTCCAGGTTTTCCCTGTGCAGTGGCAACCCTGTGATTATCTCAACAATATAACCGATTGCTCTAAAATGATACAAAATAATAAAATTATGAAATTTATCTGAAGTACCTTCTTAAAAAAATATTTACAAGTGTGACAACTGAAAAAAAAAATAGCTTGACTTAATTCTGCATTAAAAATATAATTAATTTAATATGTTCTTTATTGTTCTGACATGAAATTAAAACTTTTTTCTTCAGTTTTAATAGAATAAAAATATTTTGCTAAAATTTTGAAAAGGGTAACAGCCCTGACATCTGTCTGCTTTTCGTGGAATTGACAAAAACAGGGCAACAGAGCAGACTTTATATAAAGTTGTCTCATGCTGTAGTTGAAGACTCATTGTTTTTTGGATTTTTAAAAAAAAAAAAAACTGTTTATAGTTCACTTTTCACTTGAGTATTTATAATTTACTATTTAAAGGGCAGTGTATCAAGTTACAAAATAAAATTAAAGAAGAGCTTTATATTTTCTGCTAGTTGTGACACTGCAGTTTTACATAAAAGTCATCATGAAAAAAAAACTTAGATACATTTTTCATTTTTATCTCTTCTCAACATGTGTAATGTAGGCTATACTAAAAATACAATAAATAATTTTGCATATCTTCTTACCTTTTCTACACATTGCATCAAGGGTACTCTGACAGCCTGATTTCCATCAAGGGAAACAACACAAGCTTCTGAATCTGGTGTGGCCTCTAAAAGAGCGTGAACAGCTTCAGCCCCCATTCGACAACCCTAAACCATGTGCAGGAAAACATAAAACTACATCGATCACAGTTAATTAGTACACTAGTACTTTGACTAAAGTATTATCATGATTATTTACTATACTACTTTTTCATAATTACTTAATACAGCACAGAACCCCTTATCCAGAAATCAGAAAACCGGAACGAAATTAGATACATTTTCCTGCCATTTTTTTTTTTTTAAAAAAAAAGGTTTTTTTCCTCATAAGATTTTAAAATTTTTCTTTCTTTTTTGAAAGATGTTCATTTACCATCATTTTGGAAATAATCATTAGTGTATTACTTCATCGTTTTTTCTTCTTTTTAAGATTATTTCCAAATAATTTCTTTACTTTGGTTTAACAATATTAAAAAAAAAAAACGGCTTTTTGTAGTGATTCAGAAAACCGGAAAAATCAGTTATCCGGAATAGCGATGGTCCCGATTGTTCTGGATAATCGCTTCCCTACTGTATATTAATAATTAGTGAATAGGAAACAATTTAATCTACTAACTACTTAAATATATTTCGTTTCGAGATGATTTAGTTTTTTTTATGTTTAACTTTAAATAGTTTAATATTACTAAGTACCTTCATGGCTCTATACTAGAGAAGAGTGATATCAAAATTTTTATATCATGATGCATCATCAGGAAATATCAATATTTTGAAATATTTGTCTAATTTAGTTTCGTTATTGTTTTGAGATAATTATATAGTTTTTTTAAGTCTATAATTTTTTTAAATAGTTACATATAATATAACAAAGCACCTATATGGCTCTATATTAGAGCGGGGTGATACCCAAACATTTAAATCATGATATATCTTCAGGAAATATCAAGATTTTGAAATATTTTTCAAATTTAATTTATTTCTGTGTCATTATTTCAGCATTACATAGAATTTATGATATATCAAGAGAGCACATTATAAAATAATGTTATCGTGACATTTATAAAATAGCAATATTTCTTGATATATAATATATATTCATCATATATAGGGCATATAACAATTACCAAGATTCTGTCAAAAGCAGATGGGCTGCCACCTCTTTGTACATGACCGAGAACAGTTATACGCGTATCCTGCTGCAACTTATCTTCGATAACCTGAAATAATTGAATAAAAGTTTTAGAGAAAGAAAAAGTGAAAATATAAAAAGTTTTAGAAGACAAATTAATACCTTTTTAACTTGCTCAGCAGTTATCGGATTACAATCCTTGTCCTGAGCCCCCTCAGCTATCAGAATAATATTTAGCCTTTGACCATTTTCTCTCTCCTAAAAAAATAGAAATAAAGTAAGACTATAATGCGAAACTTTAGTTATCCCAACATTATNAAATGTATAAACGCACAATTTCAAATGACAAATTCAATCTTTAAACAAAACAATTCATTAGATTACTAAAGCATTGAATATGCAATTTTCAAAATGGTATATAAAATCTACAAAAAAAAAAAATCTATATTACATAAAACACTTATACCAATGTTGTCACAAAACAGATCAAAATTTCTTTTCTCATACTGGTAATGAACAGTTGAAAAAAACTGAGTTTAAGCTGGAAAGAAGTACGAAGCAAACTGTTCAGATAAACAAATTGAAACACATTTTTGTGTTAGTTATGCTCATTAATTTATGCAGATTACATATTCATTATTTAGCATTGTATTTCAGTTTAAATGAAGTTTAATAGTTAACAAAAAAGAAAGAAGCATATTAAGGGAAAATAAAAACAGAATAAACCAAAATTGCCATGATATTTATCAGAGATATATAACAATTTTTGAGCAGTGGATCACAAAAAATACAAAATAGAGTATTAAGTTTTAAAATTAACATAATGTTGCAATTATAAAAATGCAGGGAATATTTTTCGGTTTGAAAGTAATGTGCATTAGTTACAATTGTATAAGTAATCTTTGTGTCCTGTGAAGATAATAAACACAATTAAAGTTAATAAATTTAAATAAATATGTTTAGTAGATTACAGAGCAAATAACAGTAAATTTACATGCATACAACGAAAAATATCATAGCTGTTGCGCGAATTTCGAAATTATAATTTTATTTTATTTATCTTATCAACTTGAGATTTTTTTCCCTCTTTTTGCAGCTTATTTATATAAATTCATAAGTAAATAATACACTACAAACTAAGACCTTTCATATCGAAACAATCTTATTATGTGAATTAATAAAATACGCTGTGACCGACATGACAAAAAATGGACATGGATGCTGATTATCTCAACAATATAACCGATTGCTCTGAAATGATGCAAAATTTATGTTCAGATTTCAGTTTTTGTTTTATAAAACAGGACTTAATTCAAAGACACAAAATAATAAAATTATGAAATTTAAAGGAAGTACCTTCTTAAAAAACTATTTACAAGAGTGACAACTGAAAAAAAAAAATAGCTTGACTTAATTCTGCATTAAAAATATAATTAATTTAATATGTTCCTTACTGTTTCGACATGAAATTAAAATATTTTTCTTCAGTTTTAATAGAAAAAAATAATATTTTGCCAAAATTTTGAAAAGGGTAACAGCCATGACATTTGCCTGCTTTCCATGGAATTGAGAAAAACAGGGCAACAGAGCAGACTTTATAAAAAGTTGCCTCAAGCTGTATTTCAAGACTCTGCTTGCCTCTTGGATTTTTTTTTTTAAAACTGGTTTTAGTTCCCTTTTCAGATGAGAATTTATATTTTTTTCTATTTAAAAAGCTATGCATAAAATTAAAAAAGTAGTTATAAAATAAAATTAAAGAAGAGCTTCATATTTTCTGTTCGTTGTGACACTGCAGTTTTACATACAGAAAAAAAAAACTTAGATACATTTTTTATTTTCATCCCTTCTCAACATGTGCAATGTAGGTTATATTAAAAATACAATAAATAATTTTGCATATCTTTTTACCTTTTCTACGCATTGCATCAAGGGTACTCTAACAGCCTGATTTCCATCCAGGGAAACAACACAAGCTTCTGAATCTGGTGTGGCCTCTAAAAGAGCGTGAACAGCTTCAGCCCCCATTCGACAACCCTAAACCGTGTGCAAGAAAACATTAAACTACATCGATCATAATTATTTAGAACACTAGTATTTTAACTAAAGCATTATCATGATTATTTACTATACTACTTTTTCATAATTACTTAATACAGTACAGAACCCGTTATCCGGAAATCAGAAAACCGGAAAACCAAGAAACCGGAACGAAATTCGATACATTTTCCTGCCATTTAAAAAAAAAAAAAAAGTTTTTTTCCTCATAAGATTTTAGAATTTTTCTTTCTTTTTTGAAAGATGTTTACTTTACCATCATTTTGGAAATAATCATTAGTGCATTACTTCTTCGTTTTTTCTTCTTTTTAAGATTATTTCCAAATAATTTTTTTAGTTGGGTTTAACAATAAAAAAAAAAACGGCTTTCTGTAGCGATTCAGAAAACCGGAAAAATCAGCTATCCGGAATAGCGATGGTCCCGATTGTTCTGGATAATCCCTACTGTATATTAATAATTAGTGAATAGGAAACAATTTAATCTACTAACTATTTAAATATATTTCTTTTGAGATGATTTAGTTTTTTTTTTATGTTTATCTTTAAATAGTTTAATATTACTAAGTGCCTTCATGGCTCTACACTAGAGAAGAGTGATATCAAAATTTTTATATCATGATGCATCATCAGGAAATATCAATATTTCGAAATATTTGTCCAATTTAGTTTCGTTATTGTTTTGAGATAATTAGTACATAGTTTTTTTAAGTCTATAATTTTTTTAAATAGTTACATATAATATAACAAAGTGCCTATATGGCTCTATATTAGAGCAGGGTGATACCCAAACATTTAAATCATGATATATCTTCAGGAAATATCAAGATTTTGAAATATTTTTCAAATTTAATTTATTTCTGTGTCATTATTTCAGCATTACATAGAATTTATGATATATCAAGAGAGCACATTATAAAATAATGTTATCGTGACATTTATAAAATAGCAATATTTCTTGATATATTATATATTCATCATATATTGGGCATATAGCAATTACCAAGATTCTGTCAAAAGCAGATGGGCTGCCACCTCTTTGTACATGACCGAGAACAGTTATACGCGTATCCTGCTGCAACTTATCTTCGATAACCTGAAATAATTGAATAAAAGTTTTAGAGAAAGAAAAAGTGAAAATATAAAAAGTTTTAGAAGACAAATTAATACCTTTTTAACTTGCTCAGCAGTTATCGGATTACAATCCTTGTCCTGAGCCCCCTCAGCTATCAGAATAATATTTAGCCTTTGACCATTTTCTCTCTCCTAAAAAAATAGAAATAAAGTAAGAATATAATGCGAAACTTTAGTTACCCCAACATTATGAGAAAAAAAAAAGACAAAGAATGGATGGTTATCAGATTTAAAGATAAAACACATTCTTAAATTAGATTTGATAAATTGAAATATAGTAATAAAATGTAAACTCAAAATGGCTAGAGATTGATAGTTTGGTTTATTTTTTGTGTCAATAAATAAAACTAAACAATTCATCATATAATATAAATTAAAACTATCACAAACCTGCATAAGTTTTTTGCACAAAATTTGTGGCCAGTCTCTTTCGGGTGGCCATTCTGGAATGAATACAAAGTCTGCTTCACTCGCTAAAGCTCCAACTAATGCCAAATAACTGGAAAAGAGACAATTTTTTAAATAACTAATAGAAACAAACTTTATTTAGACACTACAGAGAAAAAAGGAAAATTGAACTTACCCACAATGACGACCCATAACTTCCAAAATAAAAGTTCGTTGATGACTGAAAGAAAAAATCAAATTATTCAGTATGGTAGAATTATTGACTCTAAAAGACATTATCATTTTTTTATAAATTATATTTACTAACTGATTTTAAACCAGTAACAGATAAATATGATTAGTTCACTAATCATCCAAATTGTAATTAAGGACTAAAAATAATACAATGTTGCACCTCCAAATCTTCATTCTGAACTACCCATTAATTTTTCTGTATCATAAACACAAATAAAGTAAAATAGTGCTTTTAAAATCTTTGCTTACATTGTAATAGAACAATAAAAGCTTAAGTAAATTTTAGAATAGCTATTCGTTTATTGAATTAATATAATAATCACAGAGCTAAGTATCATTTTTCTTAAAATATATTTACTAAATGATTTAAAATAATATAATAATACGAATAAAAACTTTTAAATGAGCATATTTGCTTATCAGAATTTGTAACAGAAATTAGTTAGCATAAGTTAATTTTTACAGTTCTATTTTGAGAATCTTTTATAAGGACTATCAACTTTTTACTATCAACTTGGAGTGTGCTTGTTTTGTTCACAAATTCCTATAACTGATTCCATCATTTTTGTTACGAAATCAAATTGAATTATTTCTTCAAAAGATAAATTTTTAATTAAAAAGTAGTCAATTTTATATTTTAAAAACTTAGTGCAAAGATTTGTTTTCACATTTCATTGGGGTCAGTGTGCGAATCATTTTTAAAAATAAGATTTAATATTAATATTACAGTAATTTCCGGTAGATAGGCTGCTACCTATATGTGTTTAAAAGTTTTCTTGTCACGATGTGCAGCCTATACGAAGAATTCATTTATCCTACGCCATACGTGATCATTTTTCGATCACGAGGGATTTATTCAAAAACAGATGTTTACCGAAAATTTTCTGAAATTACGAACCTTTTTTGTAATGAAACGTTTTCTGAAAATGATTTTCCTTATTATTTTTTTCTCATTAAAATATAGTTTGATTACAGAAGTTTTCAATTGACGAAATGCCGCATGATGTTATCTACAAATGGTGTTACAAATTCCGATTTGTAACTTGAGAATAATTAAACTTAGTACGCTTTATTTTCAACTCCCTTCTTCTCATCTATATTTTCTTTATAAATATTTTATTTTAAACTGTCACAAAACTAGAAAATAAACTCTTTTTGTTCTATACATTGATTGGATTTCAGTAGATACTTTTAGTTGTATTTCCTTTTAATAAATTTTTTTTCAACGCTGATTTCAGTCCTTTTTGCGAACCAATGCATTCAATACATAATACATAGAAATTAAAAAAAAGAAAACAATGCTTCTGCATTAAATAAACGCGCCTAAGAAGAAGAAATAACAGGAATTTTAAATTGACTCCACTCTGCCGATTGACTGATGTAGGAACTGTCAAATTGAGACTGAAAAAGAAAGATTAAATTCGAAAGAAAGAAAAAAAAAAAAACGATATTCTTTAAAACAAATCCCACGATTGAGCTTATAGAAAATACCAAAAATAAAATGGAACAAGACTTCGAACTATTAATTGTATTTTAATTGGAACATTTGCTTCTATCACAGAAACTAAATTCATTAGCCATTGAAATTCATAATTTATTATTTTTTTCTTCTTGAAAGTAAGTATTCTTTTTCTTTTATATTCTACATCGTCTTTTCTTTTAATCAATTTCAGTAAAAAAAAAAATTTAGTAGCGTTTACTTCAGCATTTTCTACATCATCTAAAAATCAAGAATAAACTTTTTCAATACTTTATTATTTTTCATTATCTATAAACTTATTTATCACTGATATATATATATTTTATAATAAATAATTGAAACTTAAGATTTGAAGACGAAAGATTTTGTCTTATTTGAAATAAACTGCTGTTTGTAGAAAATGCAACACCATGAAGGAATCATCAGAATCAAATGAAATTTACAGCANCAAATTTTTTATGCACTTATGCAAGATGGACAAATACCTTGTAAAGGCAAAATTTTCTATGATGATGCATCAAAATTATTCAATACTTTAAAAAGTAGAAGACGCTAAAAATGTATTATTATTAAAGAAATGATTTTTTTGCAAGAGTTTTTGTGTTTTTTTTAGAAATCTCACTTAACTTTTTGAAATCTCACCCTGTGTTTGAGAAAGGGTGAGAAATTCTCACCCATTTTTTTTCTATGATGAAAACACTGGGATGAAAATAAAAATTTTAACAATGTTTTTCACGGGTGCAGCCTGTACAGCGTGTCCACTGGAAATTACTGTATTCTATTACAATGACATACTTGGTAATGGTGGTTAAATCACTTCATTTATCAAATACGCTTGCAGTAAATGATGCTATTTTCATAGTACAGTAGAGAACCATTTATCCGGCATCCAGATAACCGGGAAACTAGAAAACCGGGGTAAATTTTGCTCCGTTTTCCTGCCATTTTAAACTAGAACGATTATGAAAAAAAGTGGAAATTGTACTCATTCTTGAAGTTGAGTAGAGGAAAATGTAAGGAAGGGGCGAATTTCTTCCCCCGCTTACCCAGAGAAACGCCATTTCTTCCGTGACCTTGAAGATCGAGAGGAGGCAGGGAAGGGAGGAATGTTTTATTTTCTCCTTTAGGCCGTCAATCAAACTCAAGGGTGTGGCATGCTGATTTCGTTTTCTGTTTGATTCACGAGGGAGGTGGGGAAAATGCATTGCATGCATATCAGTGATCAGAAGATGAAAGAGAAAAATATATTCATCTATTTAACATCGATTAATAAAAATAAAATCTTTTTCTTTTGAATGAATAAATTCTGATTCTTTGGAAGTGCGGTATCATTTGCAAGTTTTTTTTATGTGGAATCACATCTGCTGTAATTAAAAATCGGGTTTTTATAAAAAAATAAATAAAGAGAGAATTGTTTATTAATTGAAACATAGGATTATTTTGATTGCAGTTTCGTTTTTATGATTCCACTACGTTTGATTTATTTTTCTTGTCACGATAAATTTCGCACTCAATAAATTAATTCTTTTTATTCATAAATTTTATCATAAGGTTTTTTTAAAAAAATTCCGTTGATCTTGCCTTGTTCTGGGTTTTAATATTTATGATAGTGCCTTTTTTAACTATCGTTTCGGTTTGATAATTTTCAAGTGTTTTTATTTAGAATAATAAGTTTTCCTTTTATTTTGTCGTCCCCCCCCTGCATAATTAGGTATGAAATATATTGCGTCATTTAATCATTGGTTTTGTTTATATTAGTTAATTTAGGAATTGCAATTATTTTTAAAAAATAAATATGAGAATTTTGCATGTTTTAAACTTGTTTTTCTTGTCTAAACTTGCAAATTCTTTTAAATGTTATTTTTCAACCATTTTCTTTCCCTTTTAAATTTAGGAGTGACTTTCTTTTTTCTCTTACTTTATGTGTTACACTTTTTCCTTGTAATTCGGGTTCGACAAAACATCAATTAATGACACTTTTTGGTCGATCCAGAAAACCGGGAAATTCAGACATCCGGGATAGCAATGGCCCCGAGCATCCCGGATAATTGGTTCTCTACTGTATTATAATTTCTACATGTATAAAGTTGTTTTTTTAAAATTTTCATAATTTTTGGGTTTTTATAAAAACATACTCAATATTTTTTACCAACAAGACTACTTAAAAATAGCATGATAAAACAATCCTTAATATTGCTTAGGCTTTTTAATACTCAATACTTTATTAAACTATTTAATTATATGCTAACTGAACATACATAAGTATAAGCATTTTACTTAAGCATCACATGATTAATTGTCAAAATATATTTCTTAAACATCATATCAGATCTTTAACAATCCGATTATTTAAAAAATTACTATAATTATCATCAAATAATACATTTGATGACCAAATGTTTACAATGGAATATAAATCACCCACTAAATAAAAAAAAACATTTAATAATATTAAGAGTTGATATTAATGACAAATATGGGATTGGAACAAGTTTAAACAGTAAGTTAAAGGTAAATGCAGAGATAAGTTTTATTAGTTTTAAGCTAATGACATTTTAGGATATCTGGACATTTCTTTTATTCAGATTGAAGTGAAATGATTTTTTTTTCCAGTTAAACAACAATGCTTTGGCAAGAAATAAAAAAGCTGTTCTGAGAGGCCAGTTTTTACATCATGAAGCGAGATTTCAAAGTAAAAATCGAAATCTTAAAGTAAAATTCGAAATCTCAAAGTAAAATTAGAAATCTCAAATTTTGCGCTATGACAAAAAATCTAAATTTTTCACACTTTAGCTATTACTTTAATATTACATATCTTAAATAATTTCATATCTTAAGAAAAAAAAAACGTTTCTTGCTAAACTTCGATACCACTGAATATTTCAACAAACAATTATTTTACTCACATAAACTGAAGAGGTGATAATGTTAAGTTTTAAGAGAAACACAATATACTGTAAAAAAACTAATAAATGTAAATTAGATTTAGATTTTAAGTAGTTGTGTATTATGAAGAAAATTTATAAAATATGAATAAATAAAAGTTGTATTTAAAGATGTAGAATATATGTGCTACATCATAAGCTGAGCAGTATTTATATGATATACTGTATTTAAAAAAAATGGAATAATCATACACTGTGCTTAGACATGCTATCAGATTTCAAAAAGAATAATATAACATTAAAACTTTCAGGAAACTTATGTAAAAATCGCTAATCATAAATAGGAATTGTATACTAATATACTGATTGAGGAAGTATATGCAAAGTTTTTTTAAAAAATGACAATAAATTAAGGTTGAAAAAAATTTAATAAAGAAGTTAAAAATAAATTACATGATATCATAGTTTAAGAAGAATTCACAATGGGAAAAATACATATTAAAAAATGCTAAATTTAAAAATATATAGTATTGCTCATAAATTGCATATAAATAAATATTTTAAATGACAGTTATAATATCAATTATATATCTATAGTAAAAGGCAAAAAGTAAAATCTTTATCAATCAATTAATTTTGTAAAACAGTAAAAAAATTATTGAGACTTGTTTCATCAACAATAAATATATTTGCCAATGGGAATACAAAAGTTTTGACTACATTAAGAGCTCGGAGAACAGCCCCTATACATAATGACTTACCTTGATGCAGTTGTTACAATTGCATCGATAGATTCTAAGATACGGTGGAGTGCCGAATCTGTTCCAATAGTCATGTCAGTGCCACAAAAATCATTATCAATGGACCCAACCATTCCTACTATGTTTAGATGCCCACACATTTTTCTTTTATCTGGTGTTATAATTCCTGAAAACAAAAGTCATAATAAAGAATAAAACATTAGTCATAATAAACAAATATTACCCCTAAAAATAATATTTGCTGCATGGTCTTAGCCATAATAAATAAATATTAATAACTCATTTCTGTTATACCAGTGATATTTTAAACTATGGGATAAGAGATGGAGACTAGGTAGCAGTGAAAGATATTCTAGAAAAATTTGAAAAATGATCCTTTCCAACATTAATGACTCAAATCAGAAAAATAATTTTGATATATAAATTTATAACTAAATTATAAATTTGAGATATATTAGAGATTATCTTCAAAAGATGGCAAACCTTTAAAGGCAAGGATCTTCCTAAACTGTTTCATGAAAATAATTATTTTTGAAAGCTGTTAAAGAATTTTTTTTTTACTTAATGTTATTAAAGTAGCTCTGTTTTGTAATTAAACATTCAACTAATCTATTTAATTTTGAAACTCTAACAATCAATAACTCTTTATTTTAAAAGAGACTCTTGGATTATAAAGCTGTCCTGGGTATTGATTTTGGATTGTGGATAATAATAATATAAAAAATAGTGTAAAAAATTCTGACCTGAAATTCAGGACTTGAAATTAAGAAAAAGGTACCTCAATAATGCAAAACAGGAAATTGATTTAATAATAAATTATTAGATAAGAAAAAATACAACTTTACTGAATTATTTAAAAATATTTGTAAGACGATAAATACCAGTTTTCTCCAATTCATCTAAAAGAGAACACCACTCCTGTCTGAAGATATTTGCACCAGTTAAGCTGCCATCTCCTCCAATCACTACCAAATCTGTGATGTTATGTCGCACTAAATTTGCAGCTGCTTTTAATCTTCCTTCCCGAGTGGTGAAATCTTTGCACCTAGCACTTCCAATAACTGTTCCACCCTAGAGAACGATGTCAAAGTATACAGTTAAAATGCAGTAACATTTAAAAATATTAAAGAATTTCAAATTATTTACATCGAAAGTAAAAAAATTAATGTACATTGAGCTAAAAAAGGAAACGGAAAAATTATTCTGAACTATTTTTGATTTAATGATCGAATTTTTACCCGGAATGATTATGGCAGGAGGGGAAAGGTAGGGGCAAATCCCCTTCCTAGTAATTTCCTTTCCAAATCTCAAAAAAAAAAAAAAATTCTATGTTCTTATATTTAAAATTGTTTCACTTCTCTTTTTTACCTAAAAAAATTTGTTGTGTTTACTATTCTTATATTCTTTAACCAATTATTGCAAAAACTTTCATTTAAAATGGGGAATCCTTTTTACTTACTACTAATTAATCTTCCTAAACTTTTTACTTACTACTAATTAATTAGAAGAAGCATTAAGATTTTTTTTGACATGTGTGAATAAAATGAGTTTTAAATATTTTATTGCCTCATTAAATTACTCCAGTACCAGGTAAAGCAAGTCATAAATATAATAATAATATGGAAAAAAATATGATTGTACACATTTTTTAATGGCAACCAATAACTGAATAAATTGAAAATGTGTATAAGGATGAATCCAATTTTCTTATATCTGTCAGTTACAAGTTTAAAAAAAAGAGTAATTACAGTAAAGTCTCGAAAGTTTGAGTTTCCCATAAATCTGAGCTAGTGAAAAAAAATTAGTCTTGCTCCTAAATAATGACTAATGCACACACAGCACAAGTAACGATTACTAGGACTGGTTTTACAATGATTACTCTAACTGAACGTTGAAAAACACCGACATGATAGTGGTAGATGAACAATTGAAATGATGAAGATGAGTGATGAACATTTAGAATTTATAGATGCTTGTAGAAATGATTGAGGTTTGGGCAATGCAAATGGACAGAAAAAAGGAGAATCCATCAGATTCCCCAAAATGATTTTTAAAAATATCCTGGAAAAACAAGTAAAATTTTTCTTTTCATTCGTTTGTTGAATTTGGAATCTACAGCATAACTTTTAATAAAAATTGACATTTCTAAAAAATTTTTGTTCTGGAGATTTGACTCATGCTGATGTCTATTTTTAAGATTGTAATCTTACATTCTTAAAAATAAAACTGTCACGAGATATTCTATTTTTTGGGGGGTGGCATAGAAACGAATGATACCATAGACCAGGGCTTCTTAAACTGTGGGTCGCGACCCCCAGGGGGTCGCGAGACTACTGAAAGGGGGTCGCAAAGATCTGATACTTTTCAATCATTATAAATAAAATTTTAAAATTAGTATACACACTACGTACAAATATAAATACAAATAAAAATCATACAAAATACTATTGTAGTTTTATTATAACTATTTTTTGAAAAAAGTGGCAATGCAAAACTGTTATGTAGGGCCTATAAATGAAAATATGGAAGTAGCATTTAAAATAATAAATACAACGCGCTCCTCGATTTTCAACTGAACGTTCGACATTGATGTCTGGCCGCCGGCGTCAGTGTTTGCAAGATAACTTAGTGATTATAAGTACCCAGACGCCGCGTCGCCTTACAGCTTACACATACAATACGGAAGCATAATCAAGCTAGGCTAGGCGAATCGGCATATTATTTTTATAAAAGAATAATAAAAAAAATTAAATGAAAGCTTCTTTTTCGGCGTCTTTGTGATACGGTGCCTTTGTGCGCTGCACACTTTGAACACGCCATGNTTTTTTTAAAAAAAAAAAAAAAAAAAAAAAAAAATCTATTTTTTTATATTTAAACTGGCTTTACTTCTCTTTTTTACCTAAAAAAATTTGCTGTGTCTACTATTCTTATATTTTTAACCAATTATTGCAAAAACTTTCATTTGAAATGGGGAATCCTTTTTACTTATTACTACTCATTAATCTTCCTAAACTTTTTACTTATTACTAATTAATTAGAAGAAGCATTTGGATTTTTTTTTTGACATGTGTGAATAGAATGAGTTATAAATATTTTAATGCCTCATTAAATTACTCCAGCACCAGATAAAGCAAGTTGCATAAAAATAATAATAATATGGAAAAAAATATGATTGCACACATATTTTAATGGCAATCAATGACTGATAATTATATGATTAAATTGAAAATGTCTATAAGGATGAATCCTATTTTCTTATATCTGCCAGTTAGAAGTTTAAAAAAGAGGGTAATTACAGTATAGTCTCGAAAGTTTGAGTTTCCCATAAACCTGAGCTAGAGAAAAAAAATTAGTCTTGCCCCCAAATAATGACCAACGCACACATAACATATGTAACTATTACTAGGACTGGTTTCACAATGATTACTTCAACTGCATGTTGAAAATTACCGACATGATAGTGGTAGATGAACAATTGAAATGATGAAGATGAGTGATGAACATTTAGAATTTATAGATGCTTGTAGAAATGATTGAGGTTTGGGCAATATGCAAATGTACAGTAAAAAGGAGAATCTATCAGATTCCTCGCAATGATTTTTAAAAATATCCTGGAAAAACAAGTAAAATTTTTCTTTTCACTCATTTGTTGAATTTGGAATATACACCATAACTTTTAATAAAATCTGACATTTCTAAAAAAATTTTGTTTTTGAGATTTTGCTCATGATGTCTTTTTTTAAGATTGTAAAAATAAAACAGTCTCGAAACATTCTTAAAAATAAAACAGTCTCGAAATATTTTCTTTTTTTTGGGGGGGGGGAGCATAGACTGTATTATAATTTTAATAAGAATCTGCAAAGAAATATCTCTGTTGAAATATAATAACATTTAATCCTTCCGTCATGTCAGTCGGCTCGACTGAAGTGACGCCACTGAACAGTGCACCATACAGCAAAATGTACGCATTGCATGTCGGTAAGCTGATGTTCAGATAATTGGAGATTTTCGAAGCATTATATAAAAATGCAATTTGAAATAATTCAAATATATCTTAGTTATTTAATTCAGTATGTTACCAGATTTGTGCTTAAAGTAGATAAGTAATAACTTGATTTGTGCATATTTTACATTTTCTTTCATAAAGTATAGATAACTATCACTAAAAACAAACAAGTTAACTATGGCGAAACATAGATTCAAGCCTTGTGGCAGAATCGCAGCGACACGGCGACATTGTAGCAGAACGTTACTGAGTTCTGAAAGATTTTTCTTTTGAAAAGTAAAAAATTTTAGTTTTCTTTTCCACAGAAATTGTCATGTAATATTTGAATGATGGATGTAGATAATCACTTTTTAACTATCTCAATTTACACCAATAGAATCGTAAATCGATATAATTTTTCGATGTAATTTTCGGCAGTTACTGATATCAATTTTCGCATGGTTTTTAAATATCCCGATATATTTCAAACAATATGGAAAATTCGAATCGTGCATTTGAATATTTACTTCTTAAGGCAATGATTCTATAAAATTTTTGGCAGTTATTGCTATTGATTTCTCCATAGTAGTGAGTTTTCCCCCAAATAAAATGCGTGAATATCACCCATAATATAAGAATAAAAAATATTTTCATGTTCAAGTAAAAAAAAACATAATAGATTTTTTTTGTTGTAAACACAGCGCTTCTGTTATTGTAAATTAATAACGTATATGTTTGTTATTATTAAAAGCATCTTGCAGAAAGATATTAGTGCTAGAATTTGGTCGCAATTAGCTCGAAAATATTCTGCCTCAGGGGATTCAAGTTACATTTGCAAAAACATTATTTCACATTATCTTTTAATTTTAAAACATGAAAAAAATTTCGAATTATGTTTTCTTTTTTCAATAAATCTTAACAAATGAAACTGTTTAGTAAATGTCTAATAAAAAATAGTCAGGTTCATGAATTTTATAATTTTTTATTTATAATCAATAAGAACAATGCTTTAGTAAATTACTTACTAATTAAAAAATCATATATATTCTAAAAATTTCAGCAATAATTATACGAAATATACTTACTTTATGAATAATGCCGGACACACTAACCCAGGTAGCTTCTACAATATAATCATCCCCATCAACCATTCCCTGATATCCTTCTTTGATGAAAAAAACTTTAATTCCCATGTACATGCCCATACGTACAACAGCCCGAACAGCAGCATTCATGCCTAAAAGAACATTAAGTTAATGCATATCCACATAAAAAAATATTTTGCAAAGAAAAATTATTATTTCCAACATATAGTATTAAAATAATGCATGATAAAACAGGCATTTCTCTTATACAGCAAACTAAAAGACTTCTTCAACAGCCTGTTGTGTGACAGAAGAAGTCATGGAGGACAGTGTTTTCACTACAGCGCAAAAATCTCGCATATTTTTTTCTTTTCTCGCAATAAAAATTATTAAGGCGAGAAGTTCGCGCACTCTATTAATCAATTTCAAAATGTGCGAATTTTGGAAAAAATTTCGTCTTTTGCCATTTTGACTAAAATCTGTTTAACTTTTCTTGTATTCACAGTATTGTTCAGAACCGGTGTGAAAAGCAGATCCCCCCGAACCACGAAACCCCTTTCAGAACACATTTCTCTGCAACCACGTATTCAATGTAGGTAAGGTTTCTTCAAGTAAGACGTTTACATTTTTTGTGCATGCATGTAAGATGGACAAATACCTTGTTAAGGCGACATCTTCTGCTCCGTAACAAACAAATGAAAATGAAACAAATGTCGGTAGAAACGGTCAAATTGAAACAAATACGGATATTTTTCAGCCAAATAAATATAATACCTTATGAAAAAGTAGATATAGAACATTTTTCATATGATGTTGCAGCAAAAATATTCAATTAGAAGATGTTAAAAATTTATTATAATTAAAGAAATAATTTTTTTCCAAGTCTATTCGTGTTTTTTTAATTTTTAGAANATTTTATTTACATTGTAAAATAGTGCGATATTACATCTACATCTACGGTTAATATATATTTCATTATATGGAGGAGGGGGTCGTTTAAAATTTCCTAAGCTTGAAGGGGGTCGCTATATAAAAAAGTTTAAGAAGCCCTGCCATAGACTGTATTATAATTTTAATAAGAATCTGCAAAGAAGTAACTGTGTTGAAATATAATAACATTTAACCCTTTCGTCATGTCAGTTGGCTCGACCGAAGTGACGTCAGTGAACAGTGTACTGTACAGCAAAATGTACGCATTGCATGTCGGTAAGCTGATGTTCAGATAATTGGAGATCTTGGAAGTATTATAAATAAAAATGCAATTTGAAATAATTCAAATATATCTTAGTTACTTAATTCAGTATGATACCAGATTTGTGCTAAAGTAGATAAGTAATAACTTGATTTGTGCATATTTCACAATTTCCCCAATAAAGTATAGATAACTATCGTGAAAAACCAACAAGTTACATTCACAAAAATATTATTTCACATTATCTTTTAATTTAAAACATGAAAAAAAAAATTCAAATTATGTTTTCTTTTTTTTAATAGTTAATTAACAAATAAACTGTTTAGCAAATGTCTAATAAAAAATAGTCAGGTTCATTAATTTGATAATTTTTTATAAATAATCAATAAGTACTCTGTTTTAGTAAATTACTTGCTAATTAAAAAATCATATATATATTTTAAAAATTTGAGCTATAATTATACGAAATATACTTACTTTATGAATAATGCCGGAGACACTAACCCAGGTAGCGTCTACAATATAATCATCCCCATCTACCATTCCCTGATATCCTTCTTTGATGAAAAAAACTTTGATTCCCATGTACATGCCCATACGTACAACAGCCCGAACAGCAGCATTCATACCTAAAAAAACATTGAGTTAATGCATATCCACGTAAAAAAATATTATGTACACAAAAATTATTATTTCCAACATATAGCATTAAAACAACGCATGATAAAACAGGCTTTTCTCTTATACAGCAAACTAAAAGACTTCCTCAACAGACTGTTGTGTGACAGGAGAAGTCATGGAGGATAAAGTCCCGCAATTTTTTACTAATGGTATGATGATTACAATGCGTTCCAACTTCGCTGATACTTTTATTCCCTTCCTTGTCACTCTCGTGAAAATGACGGAGTGAGGTTTCGCTCTCCATTTCTTGCTCCCTTGATGTTTCCGGGCTGGAGTGTTCAGTAGTAACGAGAAAATAAGAATAAAGCTAATTCTTTTTCTTTTGCCCGGAAAACATTTTATTTCTCATTTTACACATCAGGTGGCAGTACCAGGAAATTTTTAAGGTAATTATAGATAGTTTATTTTAAACTAGATGTCAGCACTAATCAAATACGTGTATAATTTTCAGGGATAAAAAAAATAGAAACTTTTATTACCGTTTTTTTGAAAATTAACTAACATGAAGCTGGGTGGGCTTTAAGATGCCACTGGGATACAAAGCACAACATAGCTCTGAAATAAAAACCTTGTCTCTCTAATACCAGAGCTCTGTTTATCCTGACACTGATTAACTGAATGGCCTGATCATTCAAGGACCATACATTGATTTTTCCACTTTAAAAGAAAATTAAAAAAATCTATCTTCAGATACTTAGAAGGTGTTTTACTTGAAATAAATTTTTTTAAAATATAGATAAGCTTTTCCTTTGGGGCTAGGATGTATAATTTATTTTCTCTAGGATATTTTCATTTAAGTATCTGTTTGCAGTAACTACAATCACCAATGTGATTTTGATCATCTAAAATTTAAAAAATAAATGTAAAGAAGTGGAGATAATTGATTTATAGCCTTCACAATGGTCTTCTTCTGAGTTGTTTTTTTCTGTTAATTTTTAAAGGCAATTATTTTTGAGCAGGTACTGATATGAAATTCTTTTTATATTTTTATGCCTCCAAAACTTGATCATTTGAGCAGGTGCTGATATGGTAACATATTAAGGATGAAAAAAAAAAGTATTAAACAATATGACCCTTATAATTTTGATATTTCTTTCATTTCGATAAAATCAGTTATATACTGATGTTAGTTAAAAGTAAAACTTAAAACAATTTTTGTTTCTTTATCGGACAACTTGTAATTACTTATTACTATGAAACATCTAATAAAAATTTTTATTTTATAAAACATTTTACAACCACAGTTTTATAAAAATCTCTATAATAACTTTTGCTTAATGATACAGCAAATAATATCTTTTGTTTTAAGATACAGCTTACAATAATTTTAGTTTTGGAAACATCTTATATTGTTTCATCATCCTTCTTACCCTGGGAATCTCCACCACTAGTAAAAACACCGATTGCCCGGTTCCCTTTATCACTAAATGAACCTCTTTGGACGGCTCTGCCTTCTCTGCTTTGAAAAAAAGGTTTAATTTTGCTGTCATCTCCATCAGGAGACAACATTGCTCCGGTGTCGGCTCTTGAATAACGATCAGACATCCTTTGACGATGCATAAGTATCTTTCTAAACTGGAATCTAATTTATATGCTTTTATTTTTATTTTCGTAACCGCAGTTTTATTACCAAACTATTATTTCCTTAGAAACATTTAATAAATGAGATACGTGAGGTTTCACTCGAATTTAGCAGACAACTACCGTCCTGAGCGACCTTCCTATCAGTTAAAAACGGTTAGCAGTTATCAACTAAAACCGAAACCTAATGAAAATTCTTGCACCGATTTTGATAACACACAAGCTACAAGCAAAAAGAGCTTTAACGAATAGTTTTGAACCTGTTACAGTACCTAACATTTCACATTTGCTAGCAAAATTTTAGTCGGTTTTTACTTTTCGAATTCTTAAAAATTATATATTTTCCTTAATAGCTTATATTAAAATAATGTTTGATCCAAGAAGTAAGCATCGTCCACCATCTCCACAGAAAATTTTATGGTTTGAATTTTTGCTTAATCCGGCTCTTTTAGAAAGGTATCTTTCTGAACCAAACACAGGTAAATATATACTTACTGAATGGTTTCGATTATTGTTATTTAAATACAGGTGTTTTGGATAATAGACTGCATGTGTGTGGTATTAATAATGTATGTGTATCCCTTTAATACCTTGCATGCTATATTTTGTAAGACTTGATTAAAAAACTAGCACTTTAGGCAGATTACGTGTTTTGACAATATTTAAGGGAAGAATTTTGTAGCGGCCGCAATAAACCAAAGGGAAAAAATAACCTAGAAGGGGACGAACTCAAAGGGTATCGATATGGAGAGCCTGCAACATTAAGGAATGCTACAGGCTTTTTACTGCCTATATTTTCCTGGATACTGTATTCGTTATATTTTGAGGCCATTTGGTTGAACGCGTTTACTGTGTTGAGTGTGTTCTAAATGATAATTTGCAAAATAAACTTTGTTTTGTTACCCTAACTAAGTATTAACAAGCATGTAGGTATAACTTTTCCATTGGGGTGATCAGAAATACAAAATTGACAAATTGAAGTGAAGTTAAAATTGGGGTCTAATAATTTTGCTATCTCTATATACTTTATACATTCGTTGTGTTTAAATATTTAAAACTTAGTAGTGTATTAATAAATTTAAAACTGAATTTGATTTTCAACCTTATAGCCCAGTAAAGTTAGAGTTAATCCTCGGAAAGAATAATGCCAATGATTTTTCTTCTTCGTAGAACGCTCTGTTTTTTTTAATATATAAATGATCCTTAAAAACTCCTCTACTATCCTCTGTACGCATCCCTTTATTTTTGAGAGGGAGAATTAAATTTCTTCTTGATAGGCAGGTGAGGCATATTGGATTTTTTGGGAAAATTGTTTCAGATTAGTACTATAAAATTAAGTTTTTTAAACAGTTAAAAAAATTATAATTTTATTAATAAATCACCTAATTATCAATAAAATTGATTATTCGGAATATGATAATTCGGAATGCTTTATAATTAAATTTCTTAAATTCTATCGCAAATTGACTAAGGGTTGATCATATAAAAATCTTCAACCTCAATTATGGTACCTCGAGTTTAACAAAATAACTTCAATATTTTATTATTATATGGTCTATATTTCATAACTTATCTTTCATTTAAAATACCACATAATTACAATTAAATACACATCTTCAGATCCATTGCCCAGAATTATTTATCAAATAAACCCTATAATACCCTATAATAAGCAAATTTCACTTTAATACCCTATAATAAGCAAATTTCACTTTATTATTTCCAAAACTGAATATACACAAACATTAATATTCATTAAATCTAAACCTTGTGATTTATTTGCATCTGAAAATGGTAGATGTAAATAGCAGTCCTAAAATGGAAACTCATAAATTTCAGGAAATTGAACTTTAAAAGCAAGTAAAGTTTTTAGTAAATTGAAATTAGTTATATAAAATGTAACTTTTAGGCCAGACAACCCTATAACCCAATGCTAAGAGGGGAATCAAAAACACTTTTATGCAAAATATCCAAGCAACTTTACCCTACAAAATCTTAAACAAAAGAGAGCGAATGATGTAATTTTTTTTTCCCTGAACAGGAAAAATTAGTGCTTCCATGACATGCAACTGTCTCTAGTAATTTAAATAAAATAATTTTATTAGCTAAAATTTACTGTGCGACATAAGTATGCGATTTATTTTTGCTAACTTAAGTTAAAAGAAACTATGATGTCTAAAAAAGCAAGAGTAAAATAGCAATTTTACTTTTGATTTAAAGAAACACAAAAACGAAATTATAAAAGCATGAATATTATTTTTAAAAAAAAATATTAATAAGGAATTAGGAAGAAATATTTATTTCAAATAATAAAGGTTGCATATATAATTGTTATATGTATCCAATTAAAAAAAAAAAGGACAGAATAAAATATTTAAGAGAAATTCTATTTTGTTATTAATTAAGATGCTTTTAGCAGTATTTAATTAAATTAACTTAAATATGCAAATAATATCATGTTTTAACATTTTATTTCTTTCAAGATCCCGGTCCTACTGACTTAATCATAAAGTTCTTGTGCAATTCTATGAATCCTTATGGTTTAGATCAAGCTGGAAATGCCAACTCTAATCACAATAACTCTGGACCTTTTTCACCTTCACCAATCTTTGGGAATGGAGAGGATGTTATTATGGAAGCTGAAATTTCTAAAAGTATGTTTTCAGGAAAGGCATGATTTTGATGATATTATATTGTTATCTCTTATTTTTGATACATTTTAGCTATGCTGCTGCTACATACTGCTACAAGCTATATTATACATTTATTCATTATTTAGTTGCCTGTTAGATGGAATTTCTTGTTCTATAATAAATTTTTACAATAAAAATAAAATAAATGTAAATGATAAAAATAATCAGGTTTTGTAATCATATTATCTGTGACACATTTAATTGTTTTTCTCTCCATCCATAATAAAAATAGCATGAAGAATGAGACAGGCTCAGCCCAAGCCGGGCTCACGCTCATGATAACATTTTCATGAACTTTTTCTACTTTTAAACAAATGTTTGGTTTGGTTATAAGTCATTCAGTTCAGATCATAGACTAAGTTAAAATAATATATTATGAAACAAAAAATTTAAGGAAAAATAGCTCAGAAAATCTTATACAATAAAAAAACTAATACTGCTATTAAATCTTAGGTACACTTTGCTTTTATTAAAATCATGTTTATTTTTCTTTAACATGTAAGTGTTTACTACATTGATAAAAACATTCCTACATACTGTAATAGATGAAGCAGAGCAAAATAAAAATAAATACTTAAACTTAGCAGTTTACAAAAAAGGCTTCTGATTGGGAACTAATGATAAAAAACTTGGAATATTTGCTGTTATTGACAATTTCTCTTTAGTATTTATCCTTCACATTCAATTCTAGATTTTTCTCATTTTGTTGTTACACGTTAGAGATAAAAAGGTTTTAATGACTAATTCCTTGTTCAGGCATAGGCGAAGTAGTGAAACTGCATAATTTAGCTTTTATGCAGCATATATCTCGGATTAAAGTTCTTCGGGCTTGGTTCTCAAAAACAAGCTCAAACTTATCTGAAGTGTATTGCTCCTTATATAACATAACAATATTACTTTTTCAAAAAAAAATGTCTTTATACTGCTTGTAAGCTTGCTTTTTCGAGAGTGAGCTTATTTTTATTCAACTGTATTTCCATTTTTTGTAATGTTAAATTGTTTGTTTGCTATGATGTGTGTGAAGTTATGTAAATACTGTTATATTCTTTCTTTATTTAATTATTCAATATTTGTTTCTCATTTTGCAGGCAGTAGTGATGATAAAGAAAGTAAAAAGAAACTCGCTCTCAAGCTGCTTGCCTTAAAGGTGTCAGCCTTTTTGAAATGGAACCTAAATATATTAGAAAAAAAGTGAGTTGAAATTTCTTTGTTTTTGGATTTTTTTAAAAAAAATTTGCTACGAATTTTTAAGGATTTTTATGGGTTTTAATTCTATCTACAGAATTATAGAAAGCTTTAAAAAGTTATGGAAAAATCCAATTCAAGAATTTTTAATGGCTTATTACTACCAATTACAAAACAACACTTTAAGTAATTTCTCCTTAAAATTATCAAACCAATTACAGTATTTTGGGCTATAACTTGTTTATAATAATTTCAAATTTGTCTGTTACGAATTAACTCATAATATAGTCACACTGTGTATAGTAAAATCTAAGTTTTCAATTGTTTTTTCTTTTGGTATGCAAGCAGTAAGTTTATTTAAAACATAAGACATGATATTTATCCTATCAATATTGTCATAAACAGAAAATAAATCTGTTGATCTGATTCCTTTAACTAAAAAATGCAACTTTTTATGCTTTAAATTCAATAGTTCAGAACAATGCTATGATGTAAATAAGCATTCAGATCTTGAATTAATGAAGCAAGTTATTAAATGTTTGATTCTTGCAGAGTCTATGGCATAGACTTAAGGTGTAAGAAGTCTATCTGATTTCAAAAATCTCTCCAAACTGTTAGAATTTATCACAGTTGACATATCTTCTTTTGCCAGTTCCATTTTTGGTGTAACTGCATGACTAAATGCAGCTTCATGAAGACAAATAGTATGTTTGCCTTTATTGCACATCTGTAAGTCGATGTACGTTCTTAAACTGAATGTTAATCAGAAAAACAGTCGGAACATAATTATTTCCTTATAACCCTTTGCTTATGGCTGGTACAATAAGTGGACCGAAGTGGCTTCATCTTGCTAAGTGTCTTAAGCAAAAGGATCTTCTTTTGATCCAAAACCGAAAAAGATTTCAATTTCGTACATTGATTTAAATAATGTGCGCATTAACACACATCATGCATTTTATTTTTGAATTGTACACGCTGAAATTCTTTTCCCTTGCTTCATCAGTTTTAGGAACTGCAGGATTATAAATTTCTACAGAACATCGAGCGACGAAACATCGTTGTTGATGAATTCCAGAAAGGTTCGAAACTTGGGAAAATCTTCATCAGGCACCTTTTGGTTCCATAACTGTTTTGTTTCAGAATCTACCTTCTATAGTAAAATGAAAATAAGCAAAGTGTTCCATGACGTGGATTTTTCATCTATAGCTTTCAAACTTCTAATAATTTCATCCATGTTGTCTACTAAAATTCTTAATTTCCTTTTATTAGGAGTTGGCAGGGAGGAAGGTTTTTAATTTTTTTAAATGATCTTTCTATGAGCATTAAAAAATAAATTTTATAGTTAGTTATTTTCACTTTGAAATTAAAAATATATTTCAATAAACATCTGTCACAATTTATTTTTTTTAATAAAAAAAGCAATTGAGAAATCCTGACAAATTTTGCTCTGCAATTAATCGTAATAAATCATTAATTAGAGAGAACTATAAATAGGCAATAGTTATGGAGATTTGACTATCTTTAATTTCTCATAATCTTAATCATCAAATAGTTCTTAATGCTCTTAATTCTGTTTTTAATGTGCTTAATTTTTTTCGTTTTTGTATAAAAAAGTACTTTAATACCCTCAAGGTTTTCTGAATTCTTTAATTGTGGAATTCCTGAAAAATTTATATAATATGTTTGATCTGATTCAAAAAGTCTCTTCAGATCAGAATGATTTAAAGATAATGCACACATAATTTTGCACTTTTAAATAGTATATAATTTTTATAAAAGTTTCAAGTTTTCCTTCTACTAACATATTCCATTCGTTTTTATTTATTATTTTTTAAAAATTTCTTGAGTTTCTTCTGTTAATTTATTGGGGAAAGAAACCAATTTATTCTAAAAATTTATAATGAATAATTTGGATTTCTTCTTTGTTATCATGTTTACTGTATTTATTATTTTTTTCTCTAAATACTAGGTATGAAAGGTTTACTTCATCTTTTTATTTTACAGATTGCCACTAACTATGCAGCAAGCTCTTTTGACTGAACTTCTGAAGATCTCTAGCATTGATTCTAATATTAATAATACTATAACAAGGGATATGTCTGCAGATGCTTTGTTTGCTTGCATTTTATACAACTCTTGGTGAGTTTACTTAACTTTGTAATGTATACTTCAATTTACAATTCAGGGATCTGTCCAGGCCAAATTTACTATTAGCGGTACCTTCACAAATTAAACTTTTGGAAAAAAGGTAGTTTCACAAAATACTTTTTCGTAAAATTTTATTTTTGTATTCCATAAGAAACGATAAATCACTCTTTTTGTGTTGATTTTTAATATAATTTTTAATTTTCTCAAATTATGTCTAAATTTTCTCAAAATAGGTATCTCTCAGAAAAATCTAGACAGACCCCTGCAATTGAAAATTTACAATTATTTTTGCATTTATTCCCTTTATTCAAGCATTTATTCTTTATTTAAGATTTTTGCTTTGCCTAAGTTAAGTTTTTCTTAACCATAAGAATATAATAATTGGTGTACGAAAATGTGTGTGAATGTTTATAGATCACATGTCTCTCGTCACATGTTTATAGATCACGTGTACCAACTTGCCCAGGAAGTAAAAGCGGTTGAAAACATCACTGCACTCATACTATTTTTCAACAAAATTGTGTAGCTTTAACATCTTTGTCCCACATGAGCTGCTACAAGAATGCTGTACTATGCATTTTTTGCCCTTTAATCCTAAAATCATTTATTATCACTTATTAACTTTTATTAACTTTTTTTCTCATGTTGTTTTTTATTGAAAATTTAATTAGGTAATTCTAAATAGTCGTTACAGAATTAAAAATATGGAGCCTGAAAAAAGTTTTTTAATTTAGAATAATTTGTTTAGAACTCTTTTTTTTTTTTAATTCTTGAATTTTTTTAGAATTATTTATTTTGTTGATTTTCAAAATTATTTAATTCTGAGTCAGACAAGAGTATTAAAATCCATGTGTCTATATTTTATAGAATTCAATACACCTCACCTAATTTCTGATTGTTATCAAGTAAATTTTGTTAGATTTATGGTGACGAGAGAAAAATGCCCCAAAAATAAAATGGAATGAGAGAAAAGGATGAAGAAATATATTTCGTTCCAATTACAGAAAAAAGATAAATATTCTAAAATTATTAAATCACTAGGATGGTATGTCTGACATAGCGTGCAGTGACGTAACTGAAGCAGAATGTCGCTTTACACAGCCCAGTGTTGGTACGTCAATGAGCTCAATTTGTTTTTAAATTACACACTTCAACTCAGAAACCATTTTGGGATTCTTCAAATACTTTTTGTCTTGAAGATTTCCCTACAGAAATCAGTCTTACGGATTAAGTCAGCAAAATAAAACGGCAGTTGATGACCTTTCCTCAGGGATCCATATAACCCAGTGTAATTACACAATTCTGAAAGTGATGGAAAAAATGCATGAAAAAAAATTACTGCAATTGCATAGCGAATTTGGTTGTAATTAATGTTTATTCCTAAAGTTTGAGTGAATTATGTACACTTGTTTTTGGGATATTGCAGTTGCAATACTTTTTTTCAGGTCACCCTGTAAGTAAATAGCATTGTAGAAACCAAAAAATCAAAAAAAGGTGTAATCAGACAAGAAACCACTCGAAATTTATGTTTTTATTTGTGGAATATATCTTCGAAAATTTGTTTTTAGAAAGTGGTTACATTGATTTTATTGTGTTTCAGTATTTGAATAATTTTGTGTTTCATTGATTTGTTTTTAAAAAAGTGTCTGAATCCTCTGATTTTATTAATGGCGATTTGTTGTCTTTCTGATCGACAAATTGTGAGTGTATGTAGGCACTGAAGTTCTTTGGTGAATGGCTGTGCTTGAACTGTCAGTGGCATTGAGAAGCCTGCTCACCTTCATATTGCTAGGTACCAACTTGTCCAGGAAGTAAAAGCGGTTGAAAACATCGCTGCACTTATACTATTTTTTAACAAAATTGTGGAGCTTTAACATCCTTGTCCCACATGAGCTGCTGCAAGAATGCTGTACTATACTTTTTTTCCCCTTTAAGCCTAACATAATTTATTATCAATCATTATATACTTATGCAGCTGATGAATTTCAACTTTAATATTATGCATTTATGAGTTTTACAATATACCTCATTGTTAATTCTCTTGATTATCATTGTTTTGTAGGGTGCTAAGAGCTGTCATTGATGGTAGCTTTCCTCAAAAAAACCAGAAAGGAATAAATGTGCAACTGTAAGTAAGCATTCTAAATATTAATATTTTTATGCTATATACCATTATTTATCTCAACAGGTTATATAGCTACACTAGTCTTAGCTAAAACTTGTATAATTACAGAAAAACCTTTAAAAACATGTTTTTTTTATGTATTTGGTAAAATTAAGAATAAAAATTTCCAAAAAGAGAGTGGGCTAAACATATTAATATGTAACAATCATAATTTATGCAACAAGAAAATAGGACACATTTTTATTTTCAAATGGAAAAACTTCTTTTATGATTGTTCATTTTAAAATCTTGTAAGAAGTAATTTGCTTCATTCTGCTAAATTTTAACCATTGTATATTTTTCTTCGATTATTTTTTTATTGTTTTTTTTATTTTTACATATAAATTTTGATTCTGATACTTTTGCATGAAAGATTTATCTTTAATCAAGAAAATGCTTACTAATACTGGCAGCATTATTGATCTATTTCTAAGGCTAAAGTTTTGTTGAAAAAGAAAGTTAAACATTTATTGTTTTAATTATATTTAAATAACTTAAATAATATGTTTTATATTATACCATACTATACATTTTTGAAAGCTAAAGCTTTGACTCATTACTAGGGTAACAGCTTTTGCTTCTCTATCAGTATTGGAATATTTTATTTGTCAAAACTGCTCACTTAAAACATTACATTTGACACGTTCATTTTGCTTAAAAGTTTTAGAAATAGTGTTATTTGGGTGCACCCCAAGAAACAGTTATAATGATGGTTTTAAAACTAATAAAAAAGTATTGTTAATGTAAATTTTCAATGTCAATTTTCACATTGTTAGAGTTTTATTTTGCACAAAAACTAGAAATTCCTATATAAAATGTAGAAAATGGCCAATCTTAAAACTAAAGGGGTGACAGCAATTGGGATTCATATTAAATAATCCTAACATCTACAATGAAATCTCTAGAAAATCTTTATATTACCAGATATATAATTCATTTGGTTTTAATCTGTTTCTAACAAACTTTTTGTTAGGCAAATATTTTTATTTAAAAACTACATTTTATTTGATATCAAATAATAGAAATGGTGTTTTAAAGTTAAAATGTAATTTGCATTTTATTGAAATTTTCTTGAAAGAGTCCTGGAAATAATGGTTGTAAATGGTTGCCTGGATTTTTATTGTATTTTGAATTTGCTTTTCGTATTTATTAAAAACTATAATGTTTTGATTATAAAGTTTCTAAAACGTGCTAACAGTCTTAATATATAGAGTTTCTATTTGTGACATCATTTTATGCAGAGTCACATAAAAATGCTGATATTTATTTTTATACTGTAGCAAGTTTAAACTAATTTTCTTTTTTTTTTCTTCTCTTTTCGTATACATTAAAATTGTGACAAAATATTTAATCATTAAATTTCATTTTCAGCCCTGGACAGATTGATCCTTCAATTTTATCTTCAGCAGTAATCGACTCAATTTTAAGAAAGGTATAAACTTCTCTTTTTTGAAAATTTCTTTTTATTGCATTGTTTTATATTTCTACTAGCTGAATGCCCATTCTTTGTAAGGTGTAAAAAAATGGTAAACAATCAATAAATCAGTACTGAAGAACACTGCAAAATCATGTACAAAATTTAAAGATATATAGCAACACAATTAATAAAACCAATTCTTACTTATTATTATTTGTTGATTTTCCCAATGATTTTACGTTATTAGATTCAGCAAAATATGTTTTTATTAGTTCATCCCATCAAAATGAAAATTAACTATTGAGTATCATTTGATATAGTGCTGTTGCTCAAGACAAACTCAAGATCAAAATTTTTCACAAACAAGTATTTTTTCCTGTACTTATCCCTTTTGAGAGGCTATGAAAAAAAAAAAATCTTCCCACAATATTTATATTAAAGATACCCAGTATTGATGCTGTTTTAATAGGTACCAAAATATACTAATATAGTACATTACACCTGTATTAATATATTTAATACCTATTAAAACTGCACCAATTATCATATTACTAATAGTGCTAATTACAAAAAATATTAGTATCAATGGCTTTAATAACAGTATGGTGATTTTGTATGTTTCTTTTAAGCAAATTAGTGTCATTTCTCCATTAATTTTACTTTTTGATACATAGCCTACTTTTCTTTATTTCAATTAGCTCTTATTACCATAATTAATTGAACATCATTGGCACTGAAAATTGTATGGCAAGTTTTTAATTTCTTTTTCATATTTATGAATTTGTATTTCTAGGAATTTGTTAGTAAATTATTTGCCATTTATTTTAATGCAATTATTGTAACATGGATATTATGTAAATTATTATTTGATGTAAATGCTACAGTCACTCAGACTGGTTTTCTAGATTTCTCTCTTGTTCTGTTTCTTACAATCTTTCAGCTGTTCATCTCCAAGGCAAAATGGTTTTGTGAGCTCTAAAGGAGCCAACAAGCTTTGATTTGATGGTGATAAAGTCTTCTTAACTCTGTTTTACTACTGAGTCTGAAAAATTTAATATTATCTGATGTTGTCTGTAAAATTAATATTGCCCGTATTTCCTTCCAATTTTCTCTGTCAGATGTCTCTTATTTTTCTAATTGTGATGCGTTACTACTTAAACTATTTAGTTTAAAAGTTGTATAACAGTTGGTGACTCTAGTTTTTGCATATTTTATAAAATTCTCTAAAAATGAAAAAGTAATAAAAAAATTCCCTATCAAAATATTTTTTGCTCAACTTATTACTTAAGAATTAAATCAAATATTGCTGCTAAATAATGAAGTGAGCTTTGTTATTCAACTAACTGTTTCTTATTTACAGGTGTACAGTATGAAAAAAAGTGAACCTCCCTGAATAACTTTTGACCTAATGATGAGATCTTCATGTTCTAGGGCTCAACCTTATTAGTTCAAGGGGTTAACTTTAAATATGTTAATTAATAAATAATAACCAAAATATAGGGTTTACCCACAATCTGGGAAATATGATCCAAATAGTTTAGTCATGAGAGCTGTCCCAAGTTTTGACCCCTTAATGTAGATTTTACATTTTGCGTATTTCACTATATCTCAAAAACTTTTTAAGAGAATTGAAAATTTTTTACACACAATTATAAAATTAGTTTGTCCAAAGATATTTCCATGCAAAATTTTAATATCAATTTTATTTTAAATTTAATATTTGTCATTTTTTAATGTTTTATTTCATAATGGTTAAAAACAATTTGAATTGTAAGGTGTACAATTTTTTTCATCATTTAAAAAAAAAATAATTTTACATGGCAAAATACTAATTTGAACAAAATTGGTTGAATAGTTCCCTAGAAATCAAATATCTGACTTTTTTTTAAAATTAAATTTCTTGGGAACTATTGAACCGATTATTATTTTTTTTTTTTGCCTTGTAAAATTATATTCTTTAAAATGATGCAAAAAATTGCATACCTTACAATTAAAAAAAAAAAATTCCACCATTTTTTAAATAAAATAGTAAAAGATGATAAATATTTAATCAAGGTTATTTTTTGCATAGAATTATCTTTTGAAAAACACATTTTATAATTGTGTGCAAAAAATTTTCAATTCACTTAAAAAAAATTTGAGATATAATGAAATGCGCAAAAAGATAAAATCAACATAAAGGGGTCAAAACTTTGGACTGCTCTTCTGACCAAACTATTGGAATCATATTTCCCAGATTACGATAATATTTTAGGGTCAAAAATCCGAATCAATTGAAAAAAAGGTATGTTTATTCAGAGAAAGTACGTCTGATTTCATACTTTAATATGTCGTCTGCACTTATTAATTATCATATTTGTGGTCACCCATTCGAGCCATTAGGATTGAGTCCTAGAACTTGAAGATCAGATAATTAAATCAAACGTTATTCAAGGTGGTCCTTTTTTTGTGCACTATACAACCTACCATAAATATAACATTGTGCAATGCCCACAGCTATTAAAATTTATATTGTGTACCTCTAAATTATTTCACAGCGTTTGTTTTATTTTGTTTACAGTTGAATGAAGAAGCTGAAAGATGCTGCAGTATATTGGAAACCTACTTAGAAATGGAGAGTCCAGTACGCATGCCCCTCTATCATTGCTTTGGTGCTTTATCTGAAGAATGTCCAAGTCCTGACCACAAGTGGGAGCAGGGTCTGGTCCTGAGAAAAGAAGATGTTATTTGCCAGGTAACTTCACAATTCTAAATTGCATAACTGTCAGCTTTTTTATTCATTCAGAAAGACTATTTCCTTTATATTATCTTCATACTATTGTTCATTTAATTCATTACTATATTTGCATTGCATTATAATTTGTAAATTTATTAGAACTCCTGTCGAAAATCAATTTCTCGCTTTGAGTATATACATTTATGAGTCTTTACTTTAAAATTAGTGCTGTACAATGTTATTTAGCTATTGTTTATATCCAATCCTTTGCAAAAAATCCATTGCTTATTTAAATTTTGTGCTTAATTCATGCTAACATACCATTAAACGTTACCTGGGCTATAATAAATACTTGGAAATTAATATTTTAAGTTTTAATCAACAGTCAGTAGTTGTATTTTTTAAAATAGGTTTACATAAATTTTTTTTATTATGAATAAAAGCTTTGCTATTCAGACTGGTTTGGAGTTTGCTAGTTTTTAACATTTGGATGTAATGTCTTTTTAATGCACTGAATTGTTATGAGATATAGTAAAATTAAGATTAATCTGCAACATGAACTGCAAATCATAAAAGCTAAAACAATTTTTTTTTTTTTAGAGAAAACAAAGTACATTACAATAGAAGTTTAGGGTGTATAACGTTGTATAATATTCAGTTTCTACATCTTTATGAATAGCTTTAATGCTAGTAACTTTGAACTGAGTAAAGTTATTAATTAAATGATATTTTTAATATGATAACACTTTACAGACAAAACATTTTTCATCTGCTTTTTTTCAAATTTTTTTAATCTTTTTCCCAATTTTTATTATATTTCTGAATTGTAAAATACTAACCACTCTGCCTAAAATTTTTCAAAATGCATAAGACTAATAAAATTAAACTTTAAACTCATAGATTAATAAAGGTATTATGTAAAGTGCTGACATTTTGGGATTTAAATGTGGTTTATTAAGGGTCATTCACTAATTAATTATTGTGAAGTTTAAGTTTATTCAATGAAACAGAGGATTCCTAGATCAGTTATACTGTCAAAAACTTTCATATTTATAATACTATGTAGTAGTCTTGTCGTATTATCTTATTTAATTCAGTTAATGGTTACTTGGCCAATTAAATAAATTTTTTCAGTTTCTATTCTTGTTTTTGTAATATTGCTTTAAGGTGGGTACTTTTAAAATACATTTTAAGTTTCTATTCTATAAATGTTAGGAACATGCTGGTGTGTTTATGGAATAAACTGGTACAGGATAAAGTGCAGCAATTATTAAGGAACACTGAGTTCATTTAATTCTTTTACCAAAGTGTTTTTTGGAACTGCTTGCATGTACTAGAAATTTGGCAGGCACAGGCTTGTTTACAGAAAAAGAACATTTCTGACCATGGGTTGCCATGCAATTTTCAAATTTTATGATCCCTACCTCTTTCAAAGTTTGTAATTGCCATATTGCAGTATATATGCATGTATATTTCAAGAAAATGCAATAAGTTCAGTGCTTCTGGAGAATTAACATTTAGTTGATACAGGAAAAAGTTAGCAAAAATTCTTTCTATTTCTTCTTTGCTGCTTTTAACTTTTCTGCTATGTGATTGTTTATAGTGATATTGACTTTGTATTTTCCCAAAGTAATTAACATGGTATTTTTATAATACTTGCCTTGAATTTCATGATTCCTAATATTCAGTATATTAAGTGTATTAATCAAAGACATTTATTTGTTTCTAAAACAAGCATCTCTGTTAATTTTATTTTAAATAAATGTTTAGAACTCAGTTGGACTTAAATTTTTTTTTATTCTACTGTAAAATTGTTATCTCAAAAATAACAAAATGAAATCATAATCTTAAATATGAAATCGTAATAATAACAGATGAATCGTAATAGTTGCCACCTCTGAGAGTAGAATAAACTAGGTCCAAAAATTACTTAACAGTTTGTATCATAAAAATTGAGGCAATTATTATGAATTATTAGAAATGAATTATTTAGATTCTTACATCATGATTTTTTTTGTTTTAAATCTTTTAATAAAATTTAAATTAAAAGTAATAATTATGTTCTTTATTAACATTCTGTTATTTTGTAGACATAATTTCATATTTTTTTTTTTTTTTTTTAGTTTTTTTTAATTTTAAAAAAAAAACTCATATATGTAACGAAAATACGATGAGAGGAAATGTGAAATTAATTGCATATAACATATTAAAAATAGTTTTTGAAAGGTGTGATTGTTATGATAAATTGATACAGAGTTATTCATTTCTATTTCATTGTTTATAAAGCATTGAAATTTCACGATAAANAAAAGTAACAAAATGAAATCTTAATCTTATATATGAAATCGTAATAATAACAAATAAATTGTAATAGTTGGCACCTCTGAGAGTAGAATAAACTAGGTCCAAAAATTGCTGAACAGTTTGTATCATAAAAATTAAGTCAATTATTATGAATTATTAGAAATGAATTATTTAGATTCTTATATCTAAATAATTTTTATTTGACATAATATTTTGTTTTAAATCTTTTAATTAAATTTAAATTAAGAGTAAAAATTATGTTCTTTTTAATTATTTATTAACATTCTGTTATTTTGTAGACATAAATTCTTTACATAATTTAAATTTTTTTTTTCTAGATTTCATTCGATTTGGGGAGATATTATTTTTTCCATGAAAAGTATAGAAATGCAAGCAAGCATTTTATCAGAGCATCAGAAATGTATCCAAAGGTAGGTTTCTATGAATTAAAAAAAAGCCAATAATATCGTTACTTTTGTCATTCTATCAATCAATCCATCTCAGTGTTATTCAGAATAGAAAAAAAAAAAGTATTGTCTCAGAGTTAAACATGCTGCATAAGTTATATAAATTTATATTTGATTAATTATAGTTGGATATTATTTTTTCTGAGAGCAGTTTCTACTCTAGAAAAATTTAATTTAAATATTTAATTTCGGCAATGCATTTACAGTTTGAGGAAATTAGTGGAGCATTATATTTTCCCATAAATCACTGGCAAATAATCTGACATAAATGAAAGCTACTGTCAATGTTAATACAGTGAATTCTAATGTTAATATAATGTTTCCTGTTAATGCAACAGGAAAATTCTACATTTACATTTCCTGAAAGAATTTTTATTCATTTCTTTATATTCATCATCGAAACTCAATGCTACATATATAAATCATTTATTTTAATTTTTCTGAACTTTAATAAAAATATTTTTTGTCATTTTTTATTACTCAAATTATCTTTGTTTTAAACTTTTCTTGGTAAAAATAATTGTATGTAGGCCACAATAATGAAGCAGGGAAAGAATGAGAATCCCCTTATTTTGCATAGTATTTTTACACTTTTTGGCACCACATGATGTGTTTTTTGTATGATTTGATATTTATATTTAATTTATAATCATATATTTTTAATTAACTATTTTTCAGATATTGAAAATGACTTTAATTTTATACACAATTGAATAACTATTTCAGCATTTCTAAGGAAAATTCTAATTTCAACTTCTCTTTAGATAAAAGACCCTGTTTTTTGTCAATTGGATTCTTCTAAATTGAAAGGATTTTATGATGCTTGTGCTCACATCCTTGGATATCAGAGTTCCGATGCAAATACACCTTTAAAAGAGGCACTCCAGATTTCCGTAAAAGAAGGACACAATGTAAGGGCACTTTCTTTTTCTTTAACATTGTTGAAATATCTTCAAAGGAAACATGATCAATTCAAACATTTTTTGTTATCTGAGTTTCTAATTATATAATCTTGGTATACTTTTTATTGGGATCACACCTATATTGGATTCTCATACAGCCAACTGTAATTGCAAATGTGCCACTGTTCAGTTCTTGTAGTTAAAGTTTTTTTTATGTGCATTAGCCAGGTTGTTTAGGAGAAAGCTTAGCAACTGTTTTGGTGCAAGATCTTAAATAGATTTCTATCTGGTCACATGTATTGGTAACATTAAAGTACCAATTCTTGTGAATGTTATTATTTGAATTTTTATTTTATTATTGTATGCTTTTTTAGTTTCACTAAATGTTCATACACGAGATTTTGTATTGACCATCTTTGATTCTTCATTTTAATTTTTGTAAAAAAAAAAAAAAA